>NW_015662582.1:633670-643064 GCF_001515625.1 Sinocyclocheilus rhinocerous | reverse complement strand
TCTTAAATGATTATAATGATATATTTGGCCGTAGGTAATACACAGCGTGCTGATATACAGCCATATCGCACAGCTACAAGTGTGACATTGTGTTTATACAACAGTTTGATGGCACAAGTGTGAAAATAAAAAAGAGACAACAACGGAGTGTCTTTAAAAACCCTCTGCCATGGATTCAAATCTCAGTTTGTCAGTTTAACAGCTGAGCCCAAGCCTATGTTACTAATTCGAAAATGTCACTTTAGAACTAGTAAGGAAGGAACGTTGAGTTGCTTCATTGAAAGCTTATTGTATTACTGTATTAAAAGTTCACTGTATTATTTAGAGTAGAGTATTATGAGAGAGAGAGATGGACTGAGTGTGATTACCTGCATCTGATACAGCATTCATTCTTCAGCTCAATCTCATATTCAGAATAAAACATTACCTTGAATGTCCACTGAGGAAAGCGATATCTTTGTCTTTCAATCTGTTAAGGGTGATTTCCGATGACAGCGCTGCTCAGTTCATTTGTAGGCTGCATCTTTCAAGGTGTTGTTGAAAGTAAAAATAACTCCTTCAATATAAAAGTCTTAACTGCTGACTCACACATAAAACAGTCTCTTGCAGCCATCTAATGACGGAATAATGTAACAAATCAAATTTTTATCAACACTAAATACTACTATTAAATGCTACTATTATTTGTATAAAATATTATTTATTGAATAATAATATTTAACAACAACAACAGCCATCATAAAAGTTACCAGACAAATCAGTCAAAAGTACAAAGGCATAATTTATAATGTTATGAGAGTTTGCCTTCAGCCAAAACTATTTGCTCTGGAACAAAACATAGATTAATGAGACCAAAGACTGCCTATTAGATTTACCCAAAACACATTCTATCTCATGTTTAACAGCTATTTAGACATCAGAGCCAGCAGTAAATTCCAGAAGAACTGGCTTAGGTACGTCTGCTCTCGGCTGGCTCATGAGCGCTGAACGTCCGCTGACGCCCTGGAGCTCACATCTACGAAAACGTTGAAGCAAATTTTCAAATAGACGCTATCTTTATTTCAAAAACACATATTTGAAGTCTAAACAACTACATTCTCACACAGTACTATTTATACAGAATATTGCACGCCTGGAAAAGGCTCTTAGCCAATTTTATTTTTTGTAATATTCTTACTATGATAACATTACATATTTTCACTATTCACTTGGACTCATTTCCTAGATCCTTATGTGAAAGTTTCTCTGATGTGTGATGGACGGAGACTGAAAAAAAGAAAAACCTCCACCAAGAGGAACACATTAAACCCAGTGTACAATGAGGCCATAGTGTTTGATGTCCCTCCAGAGAACATTGACCAAATCAGCCTTCTCGTAGCTGTTATGGACTATGACCGGTGAGAGTCTCACAGATGTTGTATGTGTCCTTTCTGCCCATTATAAACACATGCTATAAGAGTATCAATTGAAGTTAGATGATTGCTTTGTTGCTATTTCTTCTTTTTCTTTTGTGCTTCCTTTCTGATTTTTAAGCAAGGTGTTGGTTTCAAAACAAGTTAAGCTCTGTGCATAGCATCTGCAAAATGCAGTTGATTACCACAGAAATTAATTTTGACTCATCCTTCAAAAAATCTCTCAAACATAGGTCACATTTACAGAAGGCACTTACAATGGAAGTCTATGGGACATGACATGATTGTATTATTATTATTATTATTATTGTTATACATTTATTTAAAAAAATATTTAACTGACAATTATGCATATGGAGACTTAACAAACGTATTAAACAATGTTATAATGTGCTGGTGTGGATGTTGTTATTGTTATTATTATAGCTTTTGCTGCCTTTAATCATAAGTTTTGTGCATTCTCATGTAATTCTGTTTGTATTCTTTTGTTTATCTGTAAGTGTAGCATTGTTTTGGTAGTTTAATATTTGGATGTTAAAAATGGATATGGACAAGGCAAAGCAAACACATCCTAAAATGTACTTTATGCTTGTGGACTTTAAGTCTATACGTCATTGTATGTTCATTATTGTGAACATGCTTTTCAGATGAGTCAAAAAAAAAAAAAAACGGACCAAGAACCGGGAGATGGGAAATGTTGCTTAAAACTGATTTTCTTTTTTTATTAATTTAAAAGTTGAATAATATTATTATTAATCCAAAATTATACACACAAAAGTACACACACATTTCTTATGAAATGATCTTGATGAAGAGATAAAATATGTGAGCCTTATAGAAGGGGCTGTGGAGATACGTAATGCAGTTCTGCAAAAAGTATAAGATTGCAAAAAGTAGTCTTATGAAGTAAACAGTATTTTTCTGTCTCTTTACACAGTGTAGGTCACAATGAGGTCATTGGCGTGTGCCGAGTAGGTAATGATGCTGAGGGTTTGGGCAGAGAACATTGGAATGAAATGTTGACGTATCCACGCAAACCCATCGCACATTGGCACCCTCTCATCGAGGTAAGACCGCACTGACTTTCTCATTCAAAAGTTAATTCAGGTCAAATGTAGTATTTGCTAATCGGCAGCAGGCCTAATACATCAGGTATAAAACCTACTGTCACAAATATACCGTTTCAAGTTTAAAAAGAGATGAAAACAGTGATTTGTTTAATATTCTGTTTGAATCCCTCTTCTTTTGTGCCGGTAAGACAGTAGATGTCTATTTAAAGCCCCAGCATTGTACTGTATGGACGTTGGACGGGGGGGCTCGTCATGCTTGTCATGTGACACACAGCAGCCACGATAGCACTGTATAACTGATACAGGCTTATGTTTTATTTCTTTTTTTCCCCTTTTTATTCGAAATATTTCCAAACGTGTTAACTATATCAGGAAATATCTCGATTCTCAAACGCGTAAGTAAATGCGTTTTGCATCTTTATAGATTATGTTATTTGATCTATAATGGGTGATGGGCAAAGTAGACTAATAGTGTAATCTATTAACTATGCATACAAACCCGTCTTTTTACTTAAGTACCAGATATGGGTGTCTTGCCATACAATATTTTTAGTACGACTGACTTTGTATTTAATGTGAATTTAATAACAATATTGCAAGTTACTAATTATAACACTTTCATTTTACAGAGAGCAAAGAACATTTTCATTCAGTCTAGCCAGAGTTCAGGCACTGAAAATCACTGAAGCTGTTTACACTGTGAAATAAATATATCTTACTTACATTCGTACGTACATCTGCACTTTCTTGTTTCTGATGAGAGAATTCGCCAGATAATTCAGTCAGCGAGCAAGTGAACAAAACACCGCGTTTCAGCGATGACTCATCTGAACGTCTCTGATTGGCCATTACATTCATAAGCTCAACAGAATCGTGTGTGATTGGTTATAATGCAGTGCTGTACAAACGCGTCAGCGCCAGCCAGCGAATGCAGATTTGAATTTAGCAGCTGATACTGTGCCGCACTGAATGATCTAATCACACCGGTGTGATTGTATCAAATATAAAAATTATTATTCTGCTATTTTTTGTCTTTTGGAAGCTGCATTCAAAATCCACTTGGCTCAGAAATCTGAGGGGGCACATGCCCCCTCACTTTGAATGGGCATGACGCCTCTGATTACAACAATACTTCTTCAGGGTTACTTTTATGCATAAAACATACAGTGAATATCAAAATTAGATCTAATAGAACAATCTATAAATACTTGATTTTTTTTTTTTTTTTTCTGAAATATTCTGTTCTAATACACTGTTACACTGTTAATAGAAATACACTGTTCTATTAACATTTGACAAAATATCCAAGGCATTTAAACAAAAATCTTTATTTTGTGGAACACAGTGATCAAAATTAGAGAACAGTAACCACTGAAGCACAAAAGAAGATTAGAACAAAAATTTTGGAGGGTTACAACTGTCAGAATAAATTAGGAAGTGTAGAGGCCCTTGTTTTGAATGACTTCAGGACATCTGCGGCCACAGGACATCACTAGTTTCTCAGACTGTGCTGCTGTGATCTTGGTCCACTCTTCTTCCCATATTTGCCATAGTTCGGTAACTGTAGTGGGTTTCTTATTCATAACTTTGTCACCATGGATTTTCCAGAGATTTAAATCAGGATCAGGCCCGGCTAAATTGCAGGTTGACTGGGAGATGCTTGCAGGGAAGGAACTGCATGTTGTTGAAGGAGGTTCTTATAAACATTTGCATTCACCCTACCATGTAGCTGTATAAGAGGCCCAAACTCACCTCCACCTCTCTTTACACACTTGGGCTTCAGTCTTTCCCCAGTTTGACGCCAAATAAAATGTTTCCCATAAATCCCAAATAAATTAAACTTGCTCTCATCACTAAAGTGAGCTTTGGACCAGTTCTCCTCTCTCCACACAACATGCTCCTCAGCAAAGGTGAACTTATCCTTTTGGTTCTTTCTGCTGATGAGAGGCTTGGTCATTGCAGAGTGCACTTTCAGTCCGACTTCTCTTAAATATGCAGAGACAGATCCTTACCGTGTTCAGCACTGAACTGGCAAGCTGCAGTGTTGAACCCAACCTAGGCTCATTGGAAATATACCTCTATATACATTTCTGCAAAACTGAAAAAAAGAAAAAAAAAACTATATGTACGAATCACTGCAGTTTCCAGTTGAAATCAATACTAGAGGCAATAAAACTCAGACAACTTTTATTCCTTTTCACAAAGTATGATTTACAGGTACAGAGTTTTGATTAATAAAGGCTAATTTTCACACACTTGCAGAAAATTATGCTGACTTCAAAACAATTTTAACATCCTGCACGATTTGAAAACTGATACTTTTGAACGTTGTCGTCACATATACAGCTTCATATGCATGAGTTTTCTAATTCAGTAGGTTTGCTCGGTAGTTCACAGCATTGTACGAGTGATAAAGAGCTTTGGTACGAACCACATGAAACTACGGTTTGACAAAACAGCTCAAATTCACATAAGGAAGTTAAAACAGAACAGCTGCATCAACAAATGTGTTTTTATATTACTTTTGCATTTGTTAACACTATCGGGTAGGTTTAGGGTTGGGTTTGGTGTAGGGGATATTTCCAGCACAATAGAGCATTAACCTTTAGCGACACTTCACGGATAGGCTATTTGAATTCTGAACAGCCGCAATATGTATCTCAAGCAGCATAATAAAAATGCAGCAATACGTGCCTGTACCAACGTAATAAAATGTGCCACGGTCACGTGTTTAACGTGTGTTTAAGCACCACTCTCTGGACATTTCACTTTGAAACTGCTGCGAACTATATGTACGAATCACTGCAGTTTCCAGTTGAAATCAATACTAGAGGCAATAAAACTCAGACAACTTTTATTCCTTTTCACAAAGTATGATTTACAGGTACAGAGTTTTGATTAATAAAGGCTAATTTTCACACACTTGCAGAAAATTATGCTGACTTCAAAACAATTTTAACATCCTGCACGATTTGAAAACTGATACTTTTGAACGTTGTCGTCACATATACAGCTTCATATGCATGAGTTTTCTAATTCAGTAGGTTTGCTCGGTAGTTCACAGCATTGTACGAGTGATAAAGAGCTTTGGTACGAACCACATGAAACTACGGTTTGACAAAACAGCTCAAATTCACATAAGGAAGTTAAAACAGAACAGCTGCATCAACAAATGTGTTTTTATATTACTTTTGCATTTGTTAACACTATCGGGTAGGTTTAGGGTTGGGTTTGGTGTAGGGGATATTTCCAGCACAATAGAGCATTAACCTTTAGCGACACTTCACGGATAGGCTATTTGAATTCTGAACAGCCGCAATATGTATCTCAAGCAGCATAATAAAAATGCAGCAATACGTGCCTGTACCAACGTAATAAAAATGTGCCACGGTCACGTGGTTTAACGTGTGTTTAAGCACCACTCTCTGGACATTTCACTTTGAAACTGCTGCGAAACGTACAGTAAGGTACGTAAGGAGTGCTGCCAGTTAAATAAGGTTTGTCATATAATTAAGGAAATTAGAGCCAGATTAACACCAATACGTTGGGTATCTGCAAGTGTTCTCTAATTTTGATCAGAGTCTTTTTTCAAACATCTCATTTAAGTTTTTATGCTGTGCTTCAGAATACAATTCATTCATGAAATATGCTTAAAAACTGCCCTTCTACTCCTGTTAGGATAAATTAAAATAGGACTAAGCAGTGACCTTGCAATTTAGGAAATTATGTATGAGAAAAAAAGACTATTAGAAAATTAGAAACATATTTCTTCATTTTTTTTTAAATATTTAGAAGAAACAAATGAAATAGAGAGGCAACACACACACACAAAAAAGACATAGCTAGGATGCTCTGGTCGTTTGAAGCAATCTGATCTATTTTTAAGAAACATTTTCCTAGTCAAGGTCATAGTAGTCATGCAGGGAAAAAATCATGCTCAAATTATTGAAGACACTCTTCATCTGTTATTATGTTCTTTTGAGAAGGAATTCAGATTCACATGGGGAAAACAAAAGAATCAAGCACATTGAAACATCAGAATTTCTCTGAAATTCTCAGTAAACACTATCTAGAGACTTTATTTAAAGCAAACATCCACTGTATATATAGCTCTGTCATTTGTGGCACTTCAGGGAGCAAGAACAAATCATTTTCTCTCACAGCAGATGGTTTTGAAGGCTGAGGTGAAGAATACTGTGAGACCCTGTTTTTGTTTAGTTTTGTTAACTTATTTTTAACTCTACACTCCCACCTGAGAAAAAAAACAAAAAACATTCCACTTTCTCATCACATATTTCAACACCACATAACAAATAAATAAAAAGGCCTGTTTTAGGACCACTACTAATTTCAAATTGTTAGAAATGAGCATAATTCAATTCTAAAACGATTATTTCATTAATAATATTATTATTTAAAAAAAAAACATTTTAATAAATTAAATGCTAGCATGATGTCTAAATACCCGTGTATCTATTGTTTTAATGTTATTACATTTATTTTTTTCGAACCGTGAACCGTGAATTGAATGTACATGTCCAATGCAGTAATGGCAAAGCAATGCAAGCATGGCTAATGAAGTTTTGAGTGAACTAAGATGACTAGTTCTTTGTTCTGCTGTACTCTCTGCAGTATCACAGTACTGGAGGGGGAAGTCAGGGAGGTTCCTGTAATTCCCTGAAGGCCCCTCCTTCACCATAGCCTGAGGTCCAAGGTCTCATCTTTAGAGCAACGATAGAAGAGAATTCATGCACAAGATGTTCTGTCCTGGGATCCAGAGGCCCAAGATCAGAGAGCTCCAGTTGGCTGTTCCTGACAACAGTGGGAATGGCGTGCCATTTTCTTCAACCTGTGCATCTGGAAGCCCTTCCACTGCATGGGAATACTTGATTGTTTCAGCTGCATGTTGAGTGGTCACATACTGTATGGTAATTTAGTGCTACTCATGGTGAATTGGAAAAGAAAATTTAGTGGAAAAGAGTATTTTTATGTTGTTCTCAAAGTTTCGATTTCAAGTAAATGTTTTCTAAATCAGTCTCGGTATGTGTTTTTAAATGGAGTGTCAGTGTGTCACTCAATGCTCTTGAGGATAGAATGTCAATTTCCGTTTTTTATTTATACCCTCCTACAGCGCATGAGTGTGTTTTGGTGTGGTAAAGTTCAAGATGTTCTCTGTTTCTTGTTTGAAATGCTCTGTGGATTTTGTCATAAAGCATCATGGTGGTGAATTGTTTACAGACTTTGCAAGTAAAATGTTATTTCTCATGTTATTAAACATCTATTTCTTACAAAACTAATCTGGTTTAAATGAAGTGTTTCTCAATTATTTAAATCACTGTGCAGTATAGGGGTGTAATGGTTCCATTTTCTCGTCTTTAGATTTAGTTTTAAACATAATGAATAAGATGCCGCATGGATTTAGCCATCTTAAGTCTTTCCTGTAATCCCTGACCGACCTAATGAAAAAGATGTTAATTACCATTTTAAAGATGTTTTAATGAAACATTTACTGTATGAGCCTATAAGACTTGCTCATCATGTATATTGTTTATATGAGTTTATCTTTTCTTTTCTTTTTTCTCCATTAGCACTTTTTTTCTTATTTATTTAAGATTCTTTATTTATTTAATTCTTATTGATTAAACGTAAAACATAAAAAAATAAATAAACTTTAGTGGAAGCATTTAAGCTGCACTGTACAATATATCAGTTTAGGAATATCAATATTGTCACAGCTGGAACTGGCAATGAATTTCAAATAGCAGCAGACACATATTGAACTACAGTTGTAAAAAAAAAAAAAAAATCCTGCCGTTTTCCCTGTAATGACTCCAGAGACTATTGAAACTAGTCAATTTTCCCATATTGAGTCTGACATAAATTTGTGGCCTTCATACAGCTCTAAACAAATGTGCTCATTATAACCAAAGCAACAGACGTGTTGAAAGTGCTGAGTTAAGTGTCACAGGGATGGTGCAACTCATGTCAGATGGCTCTGATTCATGGAGATTGATTTAGGCATTCATTGATCTGTTTGCTTTGTCACCAATCACACTCCATTTGTTCCTGTCAGAGTCCCGAGGTCTTGCTTTCATCAGATACATTTGTTTCCTCCAGATAGAGAACGGCTTTAGAAACTCTTTTGTCACAAAAAGAACAGGACTGAAGAAAAACCTATGCTTCAGCACCTCTTATGTTTTATTATATTTAGTGTTGGAGGTTATACTTATTTGATATCTCTGGATTCCAAAACTTGTTTTCCAAAAAAAAGGTAGTGTTAGCTTTTATTTTACAGGTGTACAACAAAGATGACACCTTGATAGACAACTGTACTCTGCAAAAAATTGCTAAACTGGGTATATTATCATTTAATGTCAGACCTTTTACTCAATGATGCATTTTATTTGCTTAAAAAAAAATAAAAAAAAAAAAAATCAATGTCTATGACTCCATTAACTGCACTGATCATCTACCTAGTTGTCATGTTGCCTGACATGCGCTTACATACCCTACAGTATACATCAGATAAATCACATTTACCAGTTGGAAGCCTGTCTTCATGTGGTGTTACAGTATATTGTACTTTGAATTATACAGAATCACATCATTACTGAACATTAATAATGAAAACACTTGAACCATACAGCTTCAATTAATAACAGACTGTTTTATTATGGCTTTATTACATTTACGGGGCAAATACAGAAAGTCCATATTACTTTCAAAATTACTTTTAGCAATTTATTATTATTATTATTATTTCATTGGAGTTTTCAAATTACCAAAATTTCAAGTCTCCAATCTCCAAATTTGGAGTCTCTTACTCAAACTTACTCTTTTGAAGTTTTTCTTTGGCATTCTCCAGATCTTCGTTGAAATGCAAAACGATTGGCACACTGCTATTTCTGCTCC
>NW_015662582.1:631559-633552 GCF_001515625.1 Sinocyclocheilus rhinocerous | reverse complement strand
TAATGAATGTCTTTATGCATTTCAGATAAGCTTTATTTTGATCGAGCACCTGCTTAAGTGACGTTTTGATGTGTGAATATTACATTGAATGGACCTTTCTTCAGATTTCTCACCATTTTTTTTTCTTGTATAATGTATCAATATGCATTCAGCTTAATGTCAAGCAGGAATTGAGGCTGGATCTTCTAAGCACTTTAAGCTACTGAAACAAAACTTGATATGACGACCTGAAACAGAACGCCTGATCAGTTTGGAGAAAAAATAGCAGTTTAATTGTTTTTTTTCCTCAACATTTCAAAACCCTTCTGCTCTCCTCTTTTAAGCACTTTATACACAGAAATCCAGACAAATGTTGATAGACCTCTATCATTAGCACTTAATTTCATGCACAGAATTCTAAATACATGTAATAATAAAATTATTATTATAATTATTTTTTGTTTGCTAACCAGTATAGATGCATTATATTTACCAACGTGTAATAGTTAGGAAAATGTGTATGCATCTTTACAATCAACATTTACCATGAATAATATATCAAGAACACACTTTCACGTGCCCAATTTTACCATATATAGTCACCAATATCAAACTTAAAGTGCTCTGTGCTCAGATGAAATAACACTAGACCAGTGGAGTCACAAATGGAGCTCAGCTTTATTGTCAAATATATTTCTATTTGTTTTGTTGGCTTTGTGTTCTATAAAGCACTTTGGCAATTATTCCAGGCTTGTCATGGGATTAACAGGTTACTCAGTACTCATGGACCACGACCCTGCAACAGTGCCATTCTCTCTCTAGCACTCTGATCACGTCTGTGACATTAACAGGTCATGGGTCAGAGATGTAAGTGCTGACCAGAGACTCGTTAAAACCTCATTACATTCTTGTTAAGGGTAGACAGAGTCTGTGCTGTATAAGTGTAGTGAGAGCTGATTTTCTTCCATTGTGTGTGTGTGTGTGTGTGTGTGTGTGTGTGTGTCTGTGTTTTGCTCCACATGATTAAGAGGTTAAAATGAAAGAGGTTAAAATGAAATTAATTCACTGCCGAGCAACACTCAAATTCTAACCAAAACACTCAGACTATGATGACTCACATAGCATGGGGTGTGGAGTTATAAACCATCAGTCGTGAAATAACGTGCTAAAATGACTACTTACAATAACTGATTCAAAGTCACTTCAAACTAATGTTGCTTGTTAAGGCACACATTACTGTTACTATTGCTCATACACAGGGTTTTTGTCTGGCGGAGAATAAAATTGAGAAAAAAATAAATAAAAACCTAGTGATATCTAGGGACTAAAATATCATAGACATATGGAAGTTGGCTCTTTTCTTACCCACCTAACAACCAACTAGAACAGGAAAATGGATTAATTAAATGAAGACCACTAAATCATGATAACTGGCCTCAGAAAAAAAGTTTGGCTGTTTAATATAAGAATTGTTGCACTTGTAGGTTATCAGACCGAATCAGACAATTTAAGATTTGATCAAGAACATAGTTGAAACACGAGGAGCCGAATTCCACAGAGGCCCAAGACACAGGATGTTCGTAAATCAGATCCTGGCGCCACAAGCCTGAACCAACTAGCAGCTTTGAGTAGCTCACAGCATTTAAACAAAAGAACACTTATTGACAATTCCAAGGAGATTGTCAATTTTGGGGGCAAGTAATCAAGATTAAATGGTCAGAGATGCACAGCATGACCATCACATGTAAACCAGTGACAATCACGAGCTCTTTGGATTGACTTCCCCCACCTAGAACACAAAGAACAGACTGCAATTCCTTATGAGAGACCTCTTAACCTCTGGTCTTCACAGAACATGTCCTTATGTTCAGAGAATGGCACAGAAACTGCATTTCCATGTAAATATGCATCTAAATGACACTAAAAGGACTTGTGACTGCACATGACATCCTAGCTCAACAGTAGTTGTAAGCCATGCTAGGAAAACCCACAGCAGCTTTGTTTTTGTTTTGTT
>NW_015662582.1:627649-629619 GCF_001515625.1 Sinocyclocheilus rhinocerous | reverse complement strand
TTTCCTCACTTTTTCTCTTTCTGCAACTTGTGTGAATGCGTGTGTTCATGTGTTAGATTAGTTATATGTCTTAGATTTATCCAATAAAGCCTTATTTATATTGAAAAGAGAAGTATCTTGTGTTTTGTGCTTACAAGTTAATGTCTTAAACTGCCGATCTTGTTACTGTGCTAATAAATAGTGTTTTCACTATACTTTGGATATTAATATCCATTGCAGAATTGATGTCATATGGCTTGTTCAATGAATCGCTGGCCGTCTCAGTGATCAGCCGTAAAACAGTGATTGTCCAAATTCCCTTTAAAATCTTAAATGATTCACTTTGAGCTAAATTGACCTGTTTCCCTTACACACTGTTATATGCTTAAATAATGTTTAGTAAAGAGCTGAACACTTTCTGCTCCAGTGAAATCATACGTGGAAAGTAAAATACAACTAAATATGGCTTTGTTGTTCGTGTCTTTGTGTCAGGGGTCCGGGCCCTGTGTTTCTCCATCTTTCGCCATATCCATTCCTCCCAGACTCCACTCACCTGTCACCCATTACACCCTCAGCTGTTCCCCATTGTCACAGACTACATACTATCCTCTCACTCACCACTCTGCCTGGCTGATTAATTGTATTTGCCGTAGTTGGTTGATGCAAGCACGTTTGTTGCTGAAATTGTATCCCATTCCTGATCCTGTTTTAAAGATCCGTTCTGATCTGTCTTTGTTTCTTTTTGTCTGCCTTTCTGTTTATTAAATCGAAGTTTCACCTGCATTTGGACCCAGACCCTGTTTTTCCATGGTGCTCTCTTACCACATCGTGACACTTTGTTGTATCACATCTAGTGACAAACAACCTAAAATAGTAATATATTTAGAATGCATTTATTTTATATTAAGTATAGTTCAAATCTATTAACATATTTGCTGACATATCATTTGAGACTTACTGATATAAAAATTTGAATTAAACTTTATTTGGAGTCCTACTTGTGCACAATGCACATTTCTTAATGTTAAGGTGTTTTAATGTCACTATTGATGATGATTGTATGATCTTTGAATAATATCAGTCTTTAATGCAAGATATTTAAAGTGTACCTAAAGTATACTTGAAATAGTTCAACTTTAGCACAATCAAATATACTTTAGTATATCTTTAGTTGGACTGTTAAAGTGCATTAAGTACAAAATAAGTTGTTCCAATTTAGCAGATAATTTAGTATACTTAACATGAAAACAAAAAAGTATTTCAAATACATTTTAGTATATTTATTTTTCACTAGGGAAAAGTTATTTTAGTTTGTTAATTTGAAAATTTGAACTTATGACCTCTCATACATATGAGCCTAAAGCTCCCTAAAACTGAAATACTAGAATCACCCATGTTCTCTAAACATGCTAAAAGAAGGGACTAGTAAGGCAACAAGTACGACATGTGCAGCTTTTGATAAAAGAAGAGTCGCTCAAACCATGTGGTCGCCATCTGAGTACACACTTTTGTAATATAATGCAGCAAATACTGCTGGGTATGAAGTTCACTGTCAAGTCACCAGGGCAGACTTCACAAAACAGCTACTCAAAAGCACTGGGAGATAGGACAGGTTTCGGATGATTAATTAGGGGTTCAAGCACGTAGTGCTGAAACCCTATTGTAATTGTTAGAATTTGTATTTGTATTATTGTATTACTTTTGATGTAAAATACAAAGAACAATCTTTTCTTTTGTGTGATAAAACGGTGATACATAGAATACTATTCACACAAAGACTAAATAAAAATAATGTGTTATTTTTAATAGACAAAATAGGTAAAATATCTGGGGAATGGTGAGCAGAATTAGTGAAAATAGCCTTTGCCAATAAGGTTGGCAATTTGCACTCAGTGTACATAGACACAAAGCCTTAAGTAAAGAGAGTCTGATTGCATGCTGACCTTAAGAGACACAAAAATGCAGAAATGTAATTATATATATATATATAT
>NW_015662582.1:624398-627095 GCF_001515625.1 Sinocyclocheilus rhinocerous | reverse complement strand
TAGTTCTTCTGGTTATTGAGCCCTGCTGTTGACAGTCGTGATGGAGGTGCATTCATTATCTTGCCTCGGCTCACAGCTATAATCTTTATTTTGTGTGTCTGTGTATGTGTGTGAGGCAGTGCATGCTCAGCCTCTCTGTTGCCAGGAAACTGAAGCCTGAGCCTGTAAGACACAGGGGGAGGGTTAGAGAACAGGAATTGTGTACCAGTATACTGTGAGGATAGTATGGTGAATCTCAAAACATGTCAAAAACATGCAGGTTAAACTGTACTGTACCACACAATTAGAGAAGAAACAGTTTGTTTTCAGAAAAACTATATTTTAGGATCATTAAGACGTTTTGCATTGATACATTTCATGACAACCACACAACTGCCACTTAAATCTATTCTCAGACATGTCAGTATGTTAATTTTTATAAGGTTTGTTTTTGGTTAGCTAGAAATTGCCTCCTTGTGGAATGCTCCTAATATGCTCCTAGCCTCTTAATTCTGAAATCCTTTATCCTGGTTTACATCAGTAATCATTAGGCACTTTCATTACCCTGTCATACGATTCCAGTGAGATTGAGAAACTGATTTCTTAAGAGTACTTGCTTCAGCCTCAGCCCTTTCAATGAGTCCAGTAAGTATTTGTCTCAACTGGAGAGAAAAACAAATGGACCTATGTTTGCACCACACAAAGCTAACAAAACATCAATGGAGAAGTCCATGCTAAGGATGCCCTCTGGTCAGCCCATCCCAACAGCCTGAAGCTACGGCTCAAGATCAAGTAGTGTCAATGGGAGACCCTCAAATGTCCAACCTTTCATGAAGAAAGTCCAATCCCTGAAGTTTCCGTACACTCACCTGTAGGAGCTTATACTCGCTATAGCTGGTATAGCTGTATAGGAGGTATAGATGTATACATATCGAAGAAGACACATCGAAAAGGAAAGGATTCAATTTTGAATGCTTTGGAGCACAGACTTAAGGTTGGTCACTTTTTAAAGAAGACACTTGGCAGATTATTGTAGAAGTGAAGTTATAAAAATTATATTACAGTAGTTAATGAAAATATAAAATGTAAAAATTAAAATATTTACATTTTAAATAAAATATATATTTTGCAAAACATGTTTTACACTAAAACTTCTAGAAAAAAAAAATCTGAACAAATTGTGTTCCAAATTTGAGGTTCCTCTTCAGGAACTCGAGCTGCGTCGGAGGACGCTTCGGGAACGCCCTTCAGCGTGACCGGCTCTGAACCTCGTGTGTAATCAGACCAATAGATGGGCGAGACGTCACAGGCAGGTGAAGTAGTGACCAGGAAGCTATAAAAGCACGTGCGGTGAGACCAGCGCCAGCTTTTTGTCATTCAGCAAGCGCTCTGTGTGTGTGTCAGTTGTGAGTCTTATTTGGTGTTGTCTGTCCCATAGGGAAATAAAAGGAAATAGAAATGTCAAAAGCACATGAAAAGAAACACCATTTAAGTAGGGGTGAAGGCAGCCAGCGTTTCAAACTGTGTGTTCCTCCCTGCCCGCGTTTTATTACAGGTGCGGACACACACAGTTTGTGCGTTGTCTGCCTGGGAGCGGAGCATGCTGAGTCAGCTCTTGAGAGGGCTGACTGCCCGCATTGCGAGCGGCTTCCCATGCATGTTCTCCGCTCCCGGAAGGCACTCTTTGCTGAGGGTGCCTTCGCTAGCGTTCCCCGTGGTGCGGGTCCCGCTTCCGTCGAGGCGGAGCGGCGATTACGCTTGTGGGGTTCGCAGCTGGAACTGGCGGAGGGAATGGAGACGGGCGAGGTTTGCGACTCAGATGATATTGCACGGTCCCCTCTGGTTCTCTCTCTGACTCATCCAGCTCCACTGGGGCTGGATGCCATGGTACAGACGTGGCCGAGGCTTCGTCTGTACGCCTTTCCCCCGATCGCTCTGCTCCCGGGAGTTCTGTAGAGAGTGCGCCGGGACGGGGTCCGTCGTCTGCTAGTAGCCCCGTTCTGGTTTCTCTCCTCGACGGCGCTCCATGGGAGATTCCCGTCAGGAGAGATCTCCTCTCACAGGCGGAGGGTATGATCATCCACCCCCGCCCGGAGCTGTGGAAGTTGTGGGTGTGGCACCTGAGGGGGCACAACTCGTAGCTTCCGGTCTCTCAACCGAGGTTGTTGAGACCATCCTACAATCTAGAGCTCCCTCAACGAGGAAACTGTACGCCCTGAAGTGGAGGCTCTTCACTTCATGGTGCGGAGACCGCCTGCTTGACCCAGTTAACTGCCCGATTGGTACAGTGCTGGAGTTCTTGCAGGCCCGTTTCTCCGCAGGGTTGACCCACTCCACCCTGAAGGTCTACGTGGCGGCTATTGCGGCCTACCACGCCCCTCTTGGTGGCCAGTCAGTGGGCAGACACCCCCTAGTTACACGTTTCCTCCATGGTGCGCTGAGGCTGAGGCCTCCGGTACGATCTCGGGTCCCCACGTGGGACCTGGCTGTGGTGCTAGAAGCTCTCTGTAGGCCTCCCTTCGAGCCTATCGAGGAGATTCGGATCGCCTCCTAACGGTAAAAACTACCTTCCTTCTGGCGATTTCTTCCCTCAAGAGAGTTGGGGATCTGCAGGCCCTTTCTGTGGCCCCTTCTTATCTCGACTTTGCGCCCGGTCTGGCCAAAGCGTTTCTGTACCCTCGAGCGGGGTATGTTCCTAAGGTCCCCTCCTCTACACCA
>NW_015662582.1:609322-609444 GCF_001515625.1 Sinocyclocheilus rhinocerous | reverse complement strand
AGGGGGCACAACTCAGTCTCTCAACCCTCTCAACCGAGGTTGTTGAGACCATCCTCCAATCCAGAGCTCCCTCAACGAGGAAACTGAAGTGGAAACAGTGGAGGCTCTTCACTTCATGGTGC
>NW_015662582.1:596589-608804 GCF_001515625.1 Sinocyclocheilus rhinocerous | reverse complement strand
CCTTGTGGAGAAGGGCGGACCAACTGCTTGTATGCTATGGTCCCCCTAAGAGAGGTCTTCCAGCTATTAAACAGACCCTCAGTCGGTGGATAGTAGATGCTTTTGTTATTGGTCTGATTACACACGAGGTTCAGAGCCGGTCACGCTGAAGGGCATTCCCGAAGCGTCCTCCGACGCAGCGTCTCGTTCCCTCGAGGAACCATGGTTACATACGTAACCTGAGACGTTTTTATCTCAAAAAATTAGCTTTCAGAGAGATTTTGTTTGGGCGTAGTACCAAGCTTTTCGACTAGATGACCATCAAACCCCATTAGTAACCATATAAAGGCACCTCTATTTCCATATATGGTTTGAGTGATCTGAAACATGTTTTTTCCATACTTTTCTCAATACTTATGAAGTAGATATCACATTCAGAAGTATTAAGGGCAGTATGGCATTATTTGATTTCAATTCAACATCTAAAAAGCACATAAAAGACATGCGACGAGAACCTTAGACCTACGTTACAGTTCACGCTGCATCAAAAATGGAGATGGTCCTCACTGCAGAACACAAGATCCAGGGGGCGAGGTTGGATCCAGATCCAACTCCTCCCACCTTACATATACCTAAACCTACCCGTCTCCACCCCCTGATCCCTAAACCCACCCATCTCCACCCCTAAACCTACCATCTCCACCCCCTAGATGTGGATCCAACCCCGTCCCCTGGATCTTTGTTCTGCAGTGAGGGGCTACTGGAAAAATCTATAATCTATTGTTTTTTTTTATATATATATTCAAAATACTTTTAGACCTTTTTTTCCCCTCCAAAAATAGAATGGATGTTATCTTTTGAACACTTGACATGAAAATGAATGGAGGTTTTTACAGATTTTTCATGATTTCATATGTGCATCACTATTTTAAAGTAAAGGTCAGAACTCACTCTCTGACTCTGATGAGTACTCTTCTTACAAATTAATAAATTGCAGTTGCTCTGTAAAATATTGCAAAAAGGTCTTTAAGCTTTCAAACGATATATAGTTTGTCTTGAATTACTGAAATAAATGAACTTTTCCACGACATTCTAATTTATTGAGATGCACCTGTACTTTAGGTTCAGACATATTACTGTTTAAAACATGTGATGACAAGTGGGCCAGTGACAGTTAACAGGTTAAGCTACTTGTGTTTCTGAATAAATATAGCAATATCGATGTCATAAAATTACAAATCTGTTTTGATTTAAAGGTCAGAAGCCACAAGTTACATTAATAAAAATCACAAAACTTGTAAATTAAATAATTTAATATATACAGATTTATTCATTCATATATAATATTGTATTTTTCAAATGGATTATGAAAACTTAAATACAAGGTGCTCTTATATATATATATATATATATATATATACATTATATTTTTTACAGCTCTTTTGCTTTAGACCATCTATTCATGTTAAATCCACAAATAAAATCTTAAGGTTTAAACTGCACCTGTCTGAGAAAAAAAAAACAGCAGAGATTGATTTTAATACAGTTATTTTCAAGGCTGTCAATGCTTATTACTTCTGACAACTCCCTCCAAGTCCGACCCACACCTCAACATAGTGAGGGGGTGAACGGTCAAGTAGATTGCCCGTTAGGGCTATGCCATCAGTGATAAAGGTGCTCGCATCGAAGAATCACCTAGGGCGTTTCGCAAGTTGGACAGGCCTAGCGGGAACCCTGAGAACGATTGGCTAAGTGGGCCCCGCCGAAGACTGCCATGGTGTTCTTCGGCTACAACTCGACATGTCACGACATTGGTGAAGACAGCACAGCAGCTGAGCAGTCACAAGTCACTCTGAAGGACGTTATGTTTCCTATCACAGGACCATTTCCGGCCAACTTGCTGCGCCAGCAGACTCCAGCCTGCACATCTCAGTTTCTGAGCCTGCTGGCAACGGTCACTGCTGGAAGAGGGAGTTGGATTGGTCACACAAGCCTTTCCCAATATAATCTATTCATTGTGATGGTATATCATAGATGCCACTTCCTGCGGCAATAGGCGAGTGGTGACGGGTGCAGGTGGAGGATATCACTGGGAGCACTTAGTCACTTAGACCTGCACGTAGGTGGCCTGGGTTTGACGGTTGTTTGTTACATTACCCCGGAATGACAGTACCATCCGTATCCTGCCCAGGTGACAGGGCAGCCCTTTTGAGGGATAGCACTGCTCTCTTCCATGGAAGAAGGGGATAGAAAAGGTTCCTCAAATATTGCTCGTTCCACCCACTCTGCTGGTACACCGCGACCAGCTGATTATCCAATTCTGCGGTCGACGAAAGGTTCAAAAGATGAAGATCAAACTGAGACTTGCCTCTTGGAATGTGCGTACACTCTTAGACTCTGTTGGTTGTGGTTGGCAAGATACAGAATAGACATCGCTGCTCTTTGTGAGACATGATTTCATGGAGAGACTGAACTTACTGAAGTCAACACCGGCTATACATTATTCTGCACTGGGCAGCCTGAGGGTCAGCCAAGGCAGGCTGGAGTTGGATTTGCTGTGAAAACCTCACTACTACCACTTCTAGAAGTGCAACCACGAGGCCTGTCGCCAAGACTGATGACTTTGCAGTTGATGCTTAAGCATGGCAATAGTGCGGTTTTGATCAGTGCTTACACACCCACAATGGCTGCTAGTGATGACCAAAAGGAGTCAATACATCATAACCCGGCAGGTACATCTCAGAGAGGTAAATAACTCAAGCCATACACGGTACAAGCTGATGGTCTGACCACCGACTGCTGCGGAGCGTAATATCTCTGGACCTAGCTCCATTACAACAATTACGTACAACACAGCTGTTGAAGTCCTTGGCTTCATTACATTCAAACACAAGGATTGGTTCGATGATCAGGATGTTAAAGCGCAAGCTCTACTGAACACCATGCATACAACTCATCTGGTGTGGATTAACGACAAATCCAGCACTGCAAAGAAGTCAGCATATACTCGGGCAAGAGCTGCAGTGCAGACTTGTCTGTGTGAAATGAAGAACGGATGGTGGGAGTCAACAGCTGAGGAGCTTCAGTTTGCTGCAGACCGACATGACATGAAGGCATTCTACCACAGTCTTAAGGCAGTCTATGGGCCTGCAAGAACCGGTTTTACACCTGTACGTGCCACTGACGGAAACCTACTTTCTGATAAGGCTAAGATCCTCAAATGCTGGGTCGATCACTTTCAGTCAGTATTGAACCAGCCAGCTGCCTTTGATGAATCAGTACTTAGCAATATACCTCAGTGGCCAATGGCCTCAGATCTGGATGACATCCCATCCCAGGAAGAAGTTGCATGTGCCATTAAGCAGTTGTCTTCTGGTAAAGCCCCGGGCCCTGATGGCATTCCAGGCGAGGTGCTGAAGGCAGGTGGACCAACTCTTCTTGTTGCAGTTAATGCATTATTCAGCAAAATATGGAACGAGGAAGCTGTGCCTCAAGACTTCAAAGATCCGCTGATTGTTCATATATATAAGCACAAGGAGGACAGAGCTTGCTGTGACAACCATTGTGGCATTTCATTGCTCTCCATTACAGGCAAAGTCCTGGCACGTATTCTGCTGAACCGACTCAAACAATACGTTTATGACAGCCACATCAGCCCGGAAAGTCAGTGTGGATTTCGTGCAGGCCGTGGCACTATGGACATGGTGTTCACTGCCAGACAGATCCAAGAGAAGTGCCGAGAACAACATTGTGATCTTTATACGATCCTTATCGATCTCACAAAAGCCTTTGACTCGCACTGGACTCTGGCTCATTCCGCACAAGATCGGATGCCCAGAGAAATTCATCAACATTGTCCGTTCATTTCATGATGGCATGTTTGGTAAGGTGTTGGACGATGGAGAGCTGTCTGACCCATTTGACATTTCAAACAGCACCAAGCAGGGCAGTGTGCTCGCCCCACTGTTATTCAACATCTTTTTTTCCAAGATGCTATCTGTGGCTTTTAACCTGTTAACCTGCACCCCCCATTTTGGGACTCACAGCTGAAAATGACCTACCTAAATTAAATATGTAACAGTTCCTGACTTTTTCCAAACAATTTTGATGTCTTCGGAAAGAAGACCCTTTGGGTTTTACTATCCTTCATCCAGAGTTGATAATGCTCAAAAAGATAAAAAGTTATAGACACTGAAGTGCCTTGACAATTTTTTTACCACACTGATTTTTTTTTAAATACATGAAATCAGTCCTGGAGCAATCCATAAAAGTAATGGGTTGAAAGTCACATGTCTCATGAATTTATATTTCAAATCTGAAGAAGATACCATGAAAAAATGAGATTCCTGCAACCATATTTCTGAGACTATGTCTAGTACTATGTCCCCCCGCGTATCTTTGACTTTTTTTTAGTGGATGGTCTCATTCTGTTTGTGACACTGCATGCTATAAAACCATGTTGCTTTTTACTACCAAAATGTATTGAAGGGTTCTACAAACTATTTCAGTCATTATACATACCACTGCATAGTTTTTCAATTATAAAACAATAGACAGAAACTTAGACATAGTATAAGTGATTTATTTGAGCACTAGAAAATTACAATAAGAATAATTTTTAAGTAATAAAAGTATACAGACAGTAATCACATGCTGATGTGCGGTCATACAGATGGTAATCATGCAGATACAGCCACATTCCCAACAAAAAACCCATACATATATGAAAAATGTTGATGAAATATTTGTGCAAAAAGCCTATCGCTAAGTTACGCCACCAACAGATGACAGGTGCGTCACAGCGTGCATCATGAGCCAACACAAGAGAGCACCAGAATTAAAATAAACCGTCATGGCTGTCGCCGGCCAACGAGTTGGTGTTTTTTCAATGTATGCTTCAGACACGGGTCACGACGAGGCGGTCCCCTAACGGGACCAAGATTTACAGCTGTGGATGCGTTTATGACTCGTTATTACAATGAATCTGGTATGTACTGTATTTTGATTATGCATGTTTTGATGTGTACTGCATACACAAATTTAGCAAATACATTCTTTATAAGCTTTCCATTGAAAATCAGCGATCTATCGTCGGTGCTTGAGGCTTAGACCTTTAGAATGATATATAGTTTGTCAAGATTAATTATGTCGCTTTTCATTTAATCTATTCGTAAACATTGACACATGCAAACAAAGAGCGTTCAGTGTGCCGGCGTCCAGGTGTGGGTTAACCGGTTAAGGACTGCGACATGGGTATTCTAATCCAGTTCCGTACAGATGGCAGCATTTTCAATTTACGCAGGCTCCAGGCTCGCACAAAGACACATTCCACAATCCTGCGTGACCTTCTGTACGCAGATGACTGTGCACTGATGGCACACACTCTCACTGAAGCACAATCACTATTTGATCATTTAAGAACTGCAGCTTCCCGGTTTGGGCTCACTGTCAGTTTAAAGAAGACAGAGGTCTTGTTACAAGCTGCGAACAAGTCAAATTCCAATCCACTGGTAATTATTGCAGGTGACACAGTTCTGACAGCGGTTGACAAGTTCTGCTACCTCGGTAGCATTCTCACAGCTGATACCACAGTGGACTGTGACATCAGTGCTCGTATTGCAAAAGCCAGCACTGCCTTTGCTCGATTGTCCAAGAGAATATGGGATGAGGACTGAGGAATATGAGGATGAGGAATATGAGCATTCGGTTGGACACTAAGGTGGCAGTGTATAAGGCAGTCATCCTCACAGTTCTGTTGTATTGATCTGAGACTTGAACCATATATCGCCGGCAGATTGCCAAACTTGATCAGTTCCACATGCACTGTCTTTGTCGTATTGGGGATGTCAAATGGCAGGACAGAGTCCCAAACACTGATGTACTCCAGACCTGTGGCAATAATGGTATTGAGGCCTTCCTGGTTGCTGCTCAGTTCTGCTGGGCTGGACACGTTGTACGCATGTCAGATCTGCGCTTGCCAAAGCAGGTTTTCTATGGGCAGCTCCAGAGCGGTAGACGCTCCCGAGGAGGTCTATTCAAACATTACAAGGATGGCCTCAAATCCAATCTGAAACTGTGCAATATGGACCCAAACAACCATGAAAAGATGGTCACAGACAAGACCTCATGGCGAGCACAGTGCCATGCTGCTATACATTCTTTTAAGTCCAAATGGATTACCGCAGCAGTAGACAAACGAAGACGCCGAAAGTTAAGCCCCCCAAACCTGACAATATCTAGTCAGTTTATGTGCGACACCTTTGGCCGAATATGTGCCTCGAGGATTGGCCTCTATTCTCATCGTAGGACACATCAGCAGCAACTGTGACGAGATCTGTCGCGTCGACAGCTCAGACCAAGACTTCTAACAAATAAGCTTTTGCTCAAAACTAACCAAAATTTTAAAAAATAATAATTATTATTATTATTTGTTTACACTTTCCGCACAGGAGAGACTTGGTGTTGTTTCAAAACAAAGGGAAATATATATCGGCATTGGCTGTCGGCCAAAGTGATTTGAAAAATATCGGCATATCGAATATCGGCAAAACTATAATATCGTGCATCCCTACTTTTTAGACTAAGTGTAAATAGTTGTAGAATCTGAGTATAGTAACATACAACATCTTGCATTCACTAAGTGCAAAAAGTGTAATGCTATTCACACAAAGTGTAAACAAAAGTAATATGCTGTTTGTACTAAAATTAAAATATGCCAGTGATTCACAGTTGGACAATTTGCAGTCAGTGTAAATTTACACTGAATAAAAATGTGGTCAATGTTCACTATATTTTTATTATGTCTCTATTTATAGGAGTATTTTGTAACACTTTACAATAAATTTGATTTGATTAATTGCTGACAATACCCGAACAGATGACAACATTTTGATTGCTCACATTTGACTGGATCAATACCACACAGTGAAGTGGTAAGTTTATTTCAATGGCTTAAAATCAATATTTTTCTGTCAAGAAAAGAGTGAAAATGAGAATGGACAACAAGCTATTGAGCTACTTGATGTTCCTGTCAGTGAAAAGCTGTACTGCAACTTCGCTACTACTCACTTGTGGATATGTGAGATATTACTAACAGACCTACCATCGACTCTATATATAAAAAACCAAAACAATGATGCTGTCATTTTTAAAGTCATTTTTACTGGCTTCAAATCTTAGGTGTCAATTGCCATTTTGACTCTCCTCTACAATATAGTACAACATATACATCCATGACATTTATTATTTTGGCTTTCACCACTATACACATTTCTGAAATTTGGTTGATTTGACACGGAATGACCCACCTGGGTAGACACTGAAACCAGATTCATAAAACAGATTACTGGAGGCTCATCAATAGTACACGTTTTGAATGTCTCACTTATCTGAACCATTAATTTCAGGCCTTAGAGTCTCTACTAACAAGCTGATGAGTTGAATCAAATTTTTTGATTGGAAAGACTTTGAAAAATTTGTTATGTTGATGTGCCTTCAGGAACAGGGTTGAGAAACACTGGATTACACTTCAGTAGCATTACAGAGGATATCACTGCATTGCATTCTTCAACTGAAAGTAAAAAACAAAAACAAAGATTACCACAGAGTAGACTACTATATAGTTTATGCCTTCAAGAGGCATCATGAAAACCCACCTGGACATACTAAACACTATGGCTGGGGCTGGGAATGACATGGAGAGATACTAACTGCCACTGGGAAAAATAATAGTAAAACTGCATAATAACATTAGACCTATGCTGATGCATGCCACCAGGAGGAATTTTGCTTTGACACCCCAGGTGCAACTCCCAGCTGTTTGGTGACTTTAAACAACTGGCAGTTTAGGACTCAGTAAGACACTGGTGTCAATGTGTGTACAAATGCATGTGTTTCCCACTTACTGATGAACATTAATATGAAAGTTCAATTACTATCATAAAGACACCTCAGACACAACAGTGCTTCTTACTGCGTGACCAATACCTGCCATACAATTTGCCAAAAATTAATGAAAGGAGGCAGATCATGAATTAGATTTTGTAGCCACATGCATGATAGATAGATAGATAGATAGATAGATAGATAGATAGATAATTCTATATTCCTAATTCCTAATTCTTATTTTTTATATTTTAAATCATGTATGTCATACCACTTAGCTATATAATCTTTGGATGTGTAATGTTATTGCTGTTTTCGTGTTTATTATTCATGTTTGTTCATGTAATGCAGGGATTCCCAAACTTCACATAAAATATTTAGCAGAAAAATCACTGAGGAAGTTAATATATTTTAATAATTTAACATGACATTTGCTTGTTTACAATTGATGTATATTGTTGGTAATGGTCACATAGACATGCAGGTAAACAAGTTAAATATTTGCATTTTTAGTGTTCAAGTGTTTTCTATATATTTTAAAATAATTTATATTTATTTTACATTTTAAAGATTTAATTAATTAATTATATTTTTATCAACTCTCTCAAACCCACTGCAGTTCTTACATTTACCACAGTTTGGGAAACCCTGGAGTAATGCAATGTTTAATGCATTTCATGATGTTGATATCAAATAATGAAATATAATGAGTTTAATTTAATGGTAAGTTTAAAACAAGTTAGGTAAAATGTAATCTAAAATTAATCTAAAAGTCACACAATACATTACCTAAAATAAGTAACCTAGGTTAAATTACTAACTACAATTTTCATCATGTAATCTGAAATCAGTATCTACAATTGGTAAGTAATCTATCCAGCACTGGTAAATAACTACTCTTTTCCATGCAATGTAAACATATGGTGATCACTTACTGATGGGAAGTCTAACCGTTATTTTATTTTCAAACAATAGTAGTTTGAGATTTTAACTAGTATAGCATTATGGTTAGCCTTCTCTCAGTTTTTTATGTTCAGTTTCCAATAGCCAAATCCATTAACAGGTTGTTTCCTAATGCCAGCAAAACTAGAGTGACTTATCAAATCAATCAATATCAATCAATACCACCCCCCCCCCCAACTACTATAACATACAGCAGGTCCTAGGCAGAATATCAATCTTCATCTAAAGAGTAAATAAATGTGCTAATAAAAGTGTTTTGACATTGTATACCTCTAGACCTGCCTGCAAGTACAGTATACTTAATGCACATAAATCGTACTCATCTCAAAGCTAATGGTACACTACATAGCCCAGCAGCATGAGGCTGGTGCAGCCTGCCACGTTATGGGATCTGAGGACCCTTCAGCGGTACGGTTCATTGATTTCCTGTACTCTGTCGGGACTACTTTAGTGCACTTCACACAAGCGGGGAGAAGGTCAGTGACATCAGACTGACAGAGTACCACAAAGTAACAGAGACAGGACACTCAAGAGACACAGAGGGCATTTTTCAGGCTGATCCAAGCTAATGCTAATGGGTCAATGACAAATAAGACTTCTAAAAGGGTATTTAAAAATCACAATGGAAGTCCAATCCGATTTTAATTTTAAAAGCAGATAAATAATCAAATGCAAATGAATGCGTTCAATACAATAACTATTCACATTGACCTATTATTTCTGTTCCCTTTAGTTTGAGATTTTGCAATTTGCTTTCTAGACATTTGCCCCCCTCAATCTTTCTATGCATTGTCACGATTTTTCAGTTCTCTTCTGGCAGCTTCCAATTCTCTTTTATTTTTGCCGTTTTATGCCGCAACTTTGCTTTCTTGCCATTTCTAGTTACTGCTAGGTACTCTCTGTGGTGTTGAGGATCTTCACTGACAATCTCTCCATCATATATACGTTCAAAACATAACGTCACACAGAAGTATTTTATTTTAAACATATATAAAACACCATTTTAAATAGCTTTCTTAGTCTGTTGTCATCTTTTGCGGTTTAGTGTTACAATTTATACTTTTATATACAGTTCATATATTTTTGGACACAGGTACAATTTTTATTATTTTAGCTGCTGACCAAACCATATTCAAGTTACAGTTATATAATATGGGCTTAAAGTGCACACTCTGATCTTTACTTTGAGGGTATTAACATCAAAATTGGAGGAAAGGTTAAGGAATTACAGCTCTTTAATATGTACCTCCCCCTTTTTCAACGGACCAGAAGTAATTGGACAATTGACAAAAGAAATCCCTTCGTTATTTCTACATCAATTAAGCAGGTACAAGTTCTGGAGTTGATTCTAAGTGTGCCATTTGCATTTGGAAGCTCTTGCTCTGAAACACATCATGCGGTCAAAGGAGCTCTCCATGCAAGTGAAACAGACAATTGTTAGGCTTCAAAATCAAAACAAATCCATCAGAGATAGCAGGAACGCTAGGTGTGGCCAAATCAACAGTTTGGTACACTCTGAGAAAAAAAGAATGTGCTGGTGAGCTCAGCAACATAAAAAGGCCTGGACGTCCAGGGAGGACAACAGTGGTGGATGATTGGAGGATCCTCTCCATGGTAAAGAAAAACCCTTTCGCCACATCATTCCAAGTGAAGAACACTCTCCAGGAGGTAGGCATGTCACTGTCAAAGTCTACAATCAAGAGAAGACTTCACAAGAACAAATACAGAGGGTTCACCACAAGATGCAAACAAGGCCAGATTAGACTTCGCCAAAAAAAAAAAAATCTAAAAAAGCCAGACCACTTCTGGAAAAGCATTCTTTAGACTGCTGAAATTAAGATCAAACTGTACAAGAATGATGGGAAGTAAAAAGTATGGAGAAGGCTTGGAACAGTTCATGATCCAAAGCATACAACATCATCTATGAAGTGATGAGCAGTGTGATGGCATGAGCATGCATGGCTTCCAGTGGCACTGGGTTATTGGCATTTATTGATGACGTGACAGAGGACAGAAGCAGCCGGATGAATTCTGAAGTGTATAGGGATATACTGTCTGTCCAGATTCAGCCAAATGCAGCAAAGTTGATTAGACGGCGCTTCATAGTACAAGTGGACGATGACCCAAAACATACAGCAAAACAACCCAGGAGTTTTTGAAGGTAAAAA
Source organism: Sinocyclocheilus rhinocerous (assembly GCF_001515625.1). Classification (NCBI taxonomy): domain Eukaryota; kingdom Metazoa; phylum Chordata; class Actinopteri; order Cypriniformes; family Cyprinidae; genus Sinocyclocheilus; species Sinocyclocheilus rhinocerous. The sequence goes on along the minus strand of NW_015662582.1, from coordinate 597,810 downwards.
AGTGGAATATTCTGGAATGGCCAAGTCATTCTCATGATTTCAACCCGACTGAGCATGCAATTCACTTGCTAATGACAAAACTAAAGGCTGAAAGACCCACAAACAAACAATAACTGAAGTCAGCTGCAGCAAATGCCTGGCAAAGAGTCACAAAGGAGGAAACCCAGTCTCTGGTGATGTCTATGAGTTCCAAACTTAAGGCAGTCATTGACTGCAAAGGATTCTCAACAAAATATTAAAATGAACATTTTATTTATGATTATATTCATTTGTCCAATTACATTTGAGCCCCTGAAAATGAGGGGGACTGTGTATAAAAATGTTTTTTGTTGTTTTGTTTTTTCAACCGCTTGAGTTAAGCTTAAAGTCTGCACTTCAGTTTCATATTGATTGTTTTATTTTTAATTATGGCATACAGAGCCAAAATTATGAAAATTGTGTCAAAGTCCAAATATATACAGACATAACTGTATGCATGACTGGTTTGTCTCTGCTGTAACAGGCATAAGCTTCAGTCCATTTTGTAGCTTATTCTGGCAAAGAATGTCGAAGAGACTGTCTAACTAATATTTAAAGTAATGAATCAATACAATATACGGAGCTGAACATTTCTTAGTCTCAAGGTCACTTTATAAGACAACAATTACCTCTGCTATTACTTATACTAGAGACAGCATCAAACCCTTTTTTTTTCTTTTTTTATTGCCAGGATGTATTGTAAACTGTCTAGACACATCCATCGAAATGGCTGTTAAAAAAAAAAAACGTCTCAGGTTACGTATGTAACCATGGTTCCCTGAGTAGGGAACGAGACACTGCGTCCTCTAGGGGTCGCTATGGGGAACGCCTCGTCATGAAGCTGAGGGGAGTGCATGCCAGAAAACCATGGCGAGCACTAAGTACCAACTCTACCATAGACATGGGAGTTGCTCCTGGGACGTTAAGATGGCTGTCAGTGACATTATCCCCTATGGCCAAAGGCCTAGGCCCCATACCCCAAAAAACGTACCTGTTAGGGCCAGAACTCCTGGGCCCGGGGTAATTTACTTAGCTGAGGGAGCAACACACCCAGTTCTCAGTCGAGAGGGGGGCTCGACCTGCAGCATGTTCCAATGCTGGAATAGCTAGCAGTAATTTACTTAGCTGAGGGAGCAACACACCCAGTTCTCAATCGAGAGGGGGGGCTCGACCTACAGCATGTTCCAATGCTGGAACAGCTAA
>NW_015662582.1:587822-596441 GCF_001515625.1 Sinocyclocheilus rhinocerous | reverse complement strand
CTCTGATCCTCAAACCGAGACGGGCCAGGACCCCTGGGTTGTTCGGGCTCAGACCTGGATATTCGTGGAATGAAGAATTTGAAGGCCGCTGAGCGCGCCTTTGCCTCCCTGAACTTCTCGATCACCGTCTCAATTGCTCGCCATAATGATAGGAATAGAGATCGCTCTTACCACGGAATGCACGCTTCAAACAAAACAGTCAGTGAAGACGAATAAGAGGATGATGTGTTCTCCCGGCGCCTATTGATACTATAGTCGCACCGGTAGTGACGTCATGGGCTGTCGCCGGCCAACGTGTTGTTGGAGTTTTTTCAATGTATGCTTCAGACAAGGGGCACGATGAGGCATTCCCCATAGCAACCCCTAGAGGACGCAGTTCGAAGTTCCCTTGAAAGGAAACTGATTTTACATTTGTTACGTTCTAAAGTAAAATAAATCGTAAAAAGAATGTTGTAGTATTGTCACAATACTGCTGTTAGGGAGACGAAGGCACGACAAAGATTATAACAACAAATACTTTTAATGGTAATCCACACAATGAAGAGGGTCTAACACAGGGTAACATTCAACAACACCGGACGAAGACAAACTGAACAGACTACAACTCAAGTAGGGTAGCTAACGAGGGACAGACAGGTGAGGAGGATCAACTAATGAGGACACAGTTGAACTGACTACCATAATCATACACGAGGAAAAACTGGATCACACAGAGCACATGGGGAATGAAAACACAACACAAGTCCAATGGGGTGACAAGTATATGCCATTTCATCCCATGTGCCAGAAATAGACTTTAGAGTCTGCTATTACTTTTCTTAAAGGATGCTAGCATGGAGTGGTTTTTCAGTTTTCGCTGTGGCTGCTACATAGAGAAAATGTCATTGCCTTTTCTCTAAATTCCCAGTCGAACTGGGTGATATTTCCCTGTCATTTTGTCAGTTTAATTTGGAAAAGAAGAAGAAGAAAAAAAGTAAAGTAAAAAAGTAGCACTTTATCAGTGCTTTAAAATGAGTCACTGGTACTGAATGTTATGGCATTTATTGAAAAATATTGGCATTTCATTTCATACTTTTTTTTTAGACTCATTATTCAATTTGCTGGCCAACCGGAAGGCTAATTAGCAGCGTGTTCCCTCAGGAATTGCTAATACGTAGAATATTGGTTTTCTGGTGTATGAGTAAAATAAGCATTGTGATTAACATTACTTGAAGAGACTTTCCTGTTCTTTATACGCATTTTATAAATTTTACATTTTACAAATTACACAAAGTCATTCCACAAACATGAATCCTGAAACTGTTGTTTGCTTTATTACTACATAATGACTACAATGGTTGTCTGATTCATCAATCAATGAACATAATTACATATGGACTACATATCCAAAGAATGTTAAGACTTTATTAACTATGATTTACTATCTAAATCAACAATACATTTTGTTAAAACCCATTAGAAATTTAAAAGCAAACACATGGCTTGAAAAGGTTAACTTGTTAGCAGATCTGAGGTCTAAAAACTGAACAGCTCTACCAAAAAAATTTTATCCTCATGTTCTCAAAACAGCATCTGTCTCCCTCTAGAGGAAAACCACTATTGTCCAGCACACATATAATTCCTTAAAATGCTCATAAATTAATTGTAATTATCTACCTGGATCCGAAGCATGATATGTGTATATATATATATATATATATATATGGGTCAATGATGTGACGCCTACATTTTCTGTCCGATTGTTTTTTTGTTTTGTTTTTTTTCATTTAAATATTGGTTTAAATGCATAAAAAGATACCATATACATATGAATATATTAGGGCTGGGCAAGTTAACGTGTTATTATTGCGTTAACGCTTTAATTAATTAACGCCTACAATTAATTTTATCGCGCATTAACATAAGAATACGTTTTTATTATTATTATTATTTTGAAAGTCCGTTGCTCACTGGCTCTGAATACACATACAGACAAACCATGGGTCACAGGAGGGGTGGGATGTTGATCAGTACTGGTTTGGGATGGGCGTCATCACACGTCTCAACCAATGAGAGCTTTTTGGGGTGGGCCTAACACCGTGTCTACACCGGACGCGAGCGGCGCTGTGTGACGCGACAAAATACTATAGAACCCATTAGGGGTGTGCCCTAAGCCGAATATCTTATTCGGAAAGGCATGAATAATGGCTTCAAAAACGAATAACGGATAGTGAATAATTCTGCCCGAATATTCGGCTGAGGCTGCAGCACAGTCTGGTGTTTGCTAGATTCACAGGTGAGCCAGAGGATCAGCGTGATATTTTACACAAACATCATGCAATAATGAGTGTGTGAAGTGAATGAATGTAAACTTTATGAATGAAAAGAGCACAAATCAAACACCGCATTGCTGTTGCCACTCCGTGTATCTCCCAGAAATCAGAGTTTGGCAAGAGTAGGCCTAACATTACCTAAAATAATACATCATACACATTCTACTATTTGTGTATATATAAAAGGCATAATTTAAACCTTATAGGCTATGATATGATACACAGATGAATAAGCACAGCGCGATCGCCAATCAAACAGTCACCTTGACGTCTCTGCCCATCTCTCAAAAACCAAACCAGCTCTCTGTCAAGAGATCATACACGTTCTACTATTTGTGTATATATAAAAGGCAATGATTGAATAAGCACAGCGCGATCGCCAATCAAAAAGCCGCGTTGCTATCTCTGCGCGTCTCTGTCTCTCAAAAACCAAACCAGCTCTCTGTCAAGAGTAGGCTAATAATCAACTTAAATACAGATACATTTTCTACTAGGCCTACATGTTTGCTTCCTTATCTTTTGCTGGTTTGCGTGGCACACACACATTTGTTTAGTGAAGTTAAAAAAATACTTGTTTAACACTAGAACCGCCAGGGGTCGCTGTATAGCTAAAAGCGCCAGCGGGTAAATTTTACCCACGCACATGACAACTGTATTTATATGGCTATAAAACATATTATTTCACTGTATTATGCCACTGTCTTCATAAAGAAGTGTCTAGAGTCATGAAATGATTATGTCATCAACTGTATTTTTATCCTGTTGTTTTATGTTCAAGACTTTTTCATGCAGGCTACACTAATCAGCCTAAGCTAAAAAAAAAGAAGAAAAAAAGCCTGCACTGACAACGGAAATTAGAAGGTAGTAGCCTAAATATTTGGGTGGTGTAATATTATAAAACAATGCAATTAATCAATATATTAAGATAATCCATGCTATTTAAATTACTAAAATAGCCTTTAGACAATAATGAGCAATAATAATTCACCACACTGCATAGGATGATGCGATGACAAATTCAAGCGCACAGCTTCACCTACATATTTATTAATTTGTTTAGTTCTATCATTTATAATTTGAATAAGAGAACAACACCATTAAACTTTGGGCAATCAAAAAATGGTTTTATTCATTACATCATATAGATCTAATTTTTTTTTTCTTCAGGAAACGGCCAGACTAGAATAGCAACACAGTAGCGGACAATAAACGATATGGCAAGACAAAAATTAAATAATTAAACCAAAGTTTGACCAATTAGAGTAACGTGAGGCTAAAACATGTAAATATGATATCTGGATCACTGTCAGATTAGCCGTCAGATGCTGAGACGACACAGGACGCATAACTTACCATCAGACTCTCCATCACTCATGGCATTTAGTGTTTATAATACCTACCTTTCATAAATCACCTTTTGCTAGTCATTTTGACTTTATTTATGAAACTGATAACCACTAAATCAGTGAGTGAAAGGCGTTGCCTAGAAATGTACAAAGTTAAAACATAAGCGGCAAGAAAATGACAGCGCGAAAATACATGCATTATATAGGTGCGTAAATTTGATCCGCTGGCGCTTATAGGTATAAATGCCCCATTTTTTGAGCTGGTTTTATCTAAATAATTTTTAACAACATTGGATTGCAAATTACATCATTTTAGTAAAAGTCAATGACTGGGAGACTTGAATGTTTTATTTTAAACCTTTTATGTACATTTGAAAAACAGCCACGGGTAAAATTTACCCCATGGCGGTTCTAGTGTTGAATAAAGCAATATGGGTTTGGAATGACATGAAGGCGAGTAAATGCCATGACTTTTTTGTGAACTATCCCATTGTCCACATAGTAAACAATCCTAAACAATACTATATTATACTTCTACATTAAGTAAGTAACTGATTGCAGTGTACACCTTAAGCCATCAGCGAGTTTCCTTTCTTTAGGTCGTGCATATATAACCATCATCCCACTGACAGGACTTGGCCGGACTCCCTAGGAATACCAATGGTCACTTTAGTAGGAGTCAGTGTTTGCTATACTTGTTCCTGGAGGCCAACCAACAATGCATGTCTTGGACATCTCACTAATCTGACACACAAGTTTTAGGTCTTTTAAAGAGCATTAATTGAATTTATAACAATGTTTGTGTGCCTCAAGGAATGATGTTATGAAAGCAATAATTTCATATCCTTTATTCTTAAAATTCTTGAAAAATTCATTAAACTTACCATTGTTCGGGGTTTGTGTCAGCTCTGCTCAGTTTCAGTACAGCTGCGAACTAGAGGAACTGCACTGATGCCAAGCTGAGAGTAATGTACAGTCTGGTTGCACAGTGCTGTGCCAGCAACACAGGAACAGCTACACTGGGACAGTATGACAGGTTTGGAGTCCTTTAATGTAATCTATAAAGATAATTAAACAATGACATAATAAATGGATGGCCTCAAATTAAATTATATATATTTCAAAAAGACTATCTTTCCTTTAAAGTGCTAAACTTATTTACTGAATAGACTTGTTATGCCTGCATTTATAAACTTAATGTCGAAATTAATAGAAATTTAACTGAAAAAAACTGAAAATGTATAAACATTATTTAAAATATAAACATTAAAACACAATAAAACAATATCCCTACTCTCAAACTATGTGGCTTCTCTGTCTTCCTCATAGATCTGAAACAAGTCGCCCTCACGCTGATCTCTCCTGTCACCTGATCCTTTTCAGAAACTGAAAAAAAATGACATTGTAGCTTAAAGGGTCATACTGATCATATTAACATAATAATAACATTAGTGAAACTATAAAAACAGAAGATCTTAAAAAGGTTAAGTAAACAGAACACAGACTATAGGAGTATGCACTGCCATAAACAAAGCTAGCTAACGTTAGCTTGTTAGCTTGAGAATACGTACCTTCAAAGTTGTCGATATAACTCGAAGCATACAATTTGAAGCCTTTCTCCTTTTTACTTGAAGGAGTGACCAATGCTAATCTTACAGTTCGATTGACATCGTTCACTGTAATCCGTGGAAGTTAAAAACAGCTTCCGGCGCAGCACCGGAAGTTGCGGAGCAACTGAGACAAAACGCGGAAGTAGTCATGCATAGAGTCTATATGCATGTGCATGATGTTACCATTTTCACAAATTCACCTTTTTATAGTTTACACAGAGAAAACAAAGGCCCCCAAATGAATAGCCAAAATGCATAAAAAGTTTTCTGTTCTCAGTTGAAAATGGTGTCATGTAAATGGCCCCTTAAACTCAGAGTTTGTTCAACTAGCTTTGTGCAGCGGGCCACTGGAACTGTAGCTTTGTGTCAAATTGTTGCTTCTCATATATTATTTGTGCATCCTTGTTTCCTTTCCTTGCTACCTTTCCTCGTGTCTTAGCTCCACCCCCTTAGGATACGATGATAGGATGCAAGGAAAGAAAATGAGGACAGAGGAATCAAAGGAACGGTTATTTGTACATTGGACTATTCTTGATCACTCAAGCGTCACTTCAAAGCATCATCAGCTGCGCTAAAGGGATCTGCCCTTATGTTGTTAAAGTTTGTTATTTAAGACATTTATAATAAATATTAATAAAGCAGGATTACCTGTTGAAATATATGATATATTGTTTATGTAAACCTCAAAGGTAAAATATAAATTAAAATTATTATGATTTATGTGAAGAGGGAGAATTTATATGTGCATCAGGTTTTTCAACGACAAAGACTTCCACATAGGATACACCTGTGTATCTTTGCTTGTAGCTCCTCTGGAAGCCTCCTCAATCCTCGTTCCTCACCTCTTCATGGTGCATTTAGAGAATTGAGATGTCCTTCAAGATGGCTGAGTTCGATCGGTTTCCAGGTCACAGGCTGGAGGATGGAGGAGTGAGGAAACAAGGAAGCATCAATTTGAGTATTGAGAGTCACCATGGAAAGCGACACTAAGCAGTAGCAGCATGCCTTACATTGTCTTTCTTCTTCTTTTGTTGAATACTGATAAACAGTCTTTGTGCATATCACCACCAACTGGATTGTTGTGCAATCATTTTTAATATTATATTTTAGTCTTAAATTATTGTTTGGTTTGTGCTGAATATATACTTGAAGAAAAAGAAGAAGAAGAAAAAAATCAGGTTATGTTCTAAGGTTGGTTTTGTTAATATAAACATCTCTTAGCATCAGAGATATTCAGTACATATTCACTTTTGTTGAGGATTTCCATTTCATTCCAACCTCACTTTAAAATTTTTAACTTTTAAATTGCATGCAAATGTACTGAACTTTTCTACTGCACTTGGCTTCCACAAAAGTAAATATCAATGTTTAAAGGGATAGTTCACCCAAAAATTTAAATTATGTCATTAATTACTCACTGTCGTGCCGTTTCAAACCCGTAAGAACTTTGTTCATCTTCGGAACACAAATTAATATATTTTTGATAAAATCTGAGAGCTCTCTGTCCCTAAAACAGTCCATGTGACATCAGTAACTCAACTTCAATTTTGCAAAGCTATGAGAATACTTTTTGTACATAATCAGTGTTGTTTACATTCAGGGGAAAGCGCACGCATGCGTCATGGTACTCTCAAAAATGGCAGAAGACGGTAACTTGGGGGAGAAGAATTGTTGAATAAAGTCGTTATTGTTATTTTCTTTGTGCACAAAAAGTATTCTCGTAGCTTCGCAAAATTGTAGTTGAGCCACTGATGTCACATGAACTGTTTTACCGATGTTCTTACTACGTTTCTGGGTCTGGGAACATTTCAGTTGCGTTGTTGTCTATGCAGGGTCAGAGAGCTCTCCGATTTCATCAAAAATATCTTATAGGGGACCTAACACACACAATTTCACCCAATCTCATATTAATCTTGAGTAACTATAGAGTAGTACGGAATCCTTCATATCTCCAAAAAGTCTTTAGTTTTATCATATTTATAAAAGAAAGATACAACTTTACGATTTTCTCTGAAAACAGCCAAGCTCCTGGAGGCACGCCGTGGGTGGGGCTAAAGAGTGACGAGCACTTGAGTGCCGATTGCCAACAAAACACAGACATCTGATGCAGTTTCACTTACCATCTGCAGTTCTGAATCATGACCGGGATCTTTTATAGCTGGGACCGCTCCATCTTTCAGTATCAAACGATGTGCAAATCCAGCGTCGAACTGGGCCTTGTTTGTCAAAACAAGCGAAACACTTGCGAAACTTCGTTGCTGCCCCGGAAAACAAACTGCATCCGCTGTTTACATAATGCTGGATTCTTCGGGAAGCTGAACAAGGTTATCTTTCCCTTACAACCATAAACACACCTCTTTAGAGACATTCTTTCCGAGCGAGTCCCGTGCAGCGCTGCCGAATTAAGCACATTGATGGGCGCACTCTTGCTCTCGCTCTGGTCGAGGCGTGCTCTTCTGGGAGAAATGCCCATATAAGGAGTTTCACCCTTCATTACGTCATGAAGAGCCATGGTCGAAAAAAACTTTCCGAAACTTGTAAGAAACCCGGAAGTGTGTATTTGGCACAGAAATACTCTGTTATACGTCCAAATTGTTTTTTGAAACTTTGGCCATGTTTAGCATGAGAATCCAACTCTTTAACAGTGTAAACAACTCTGAATGCATGAAACAACATTGTACCCCTCCAACCACACCCATCCCCCCCCCTTTAATTTGCTTTCCGAAGATGGACAAAGGTTTTATGGCTTTGGAATGACATAAGGGTGAGTAAGTAATGACAGAATTTTCATTTTGAGGTAAACTATCCCTTTAAAACATTTTCAGATCATTTAAAAAAAATTAAAAGTGAAAACCTGACATTAAATAACTGTTGGCTTACAAAAGTTGCATTCAGTTGATGCAACCATATAACAGTTAATGGTAAATCAATGGCAAAGCTAGTGTGGAGGCTCATTAGTAGAGACTGCAAAACTGAAGAAAGAAAGACAGAAAGAAAGAAAGAAAGAAAGAAAGAGCAAGCTGCCCAAAATGAATGAATGCTGGGTGCCAGCAGCTCATTGACGCCACCTGGTGTCTTTAGCTTATCTTTATAGCTTAGCTTATCGGTTTTTATCTAATAAAAATGTAAATGAACTAGCTTAGTTATGTATAATTACTATGATAGTACATGAAGACCTTGATGAACTTGCCTGCCAAAGGTCTGAATGAGTCTTAATTGCAGGTCAGGTAAATGTTATTAAATGTTATTGTTATTTTATTATTATATTATGAGCAAATATTATCATTGGCACACTCATTTGAACTCTCATATCTTTTTTTTTTTTTTTAAAATGTATATTATTACATTAAT
>NW_015662582.1:570539-575303 GCF_001515625.1 Sinocyclocheilus rhinocerous | reverse complement strand
TGATGCAGTTTCACTTACCATCTGCAGTTCTGAATCATGACCGGGATCTTTTATAGCTGGGACCGCTCCATCTTTCAGTATCAAATGATGTGAAAATCCAGCGTCAAACTGGGTCTTGTTTATAAAATGTTCGTCAACAAACACACTTGCGAAACTCCATTGCTGCCCCGGAAAACAAACTGCATCCGCTGTTTACATAATGCTGGATTCTTCGGGAAGCTGAACAAGGTTATCTTTCCCTTACAACCATAAACACACCTCTTTAGAGACATTCTTTCCGAGCGAGTCCCGTGCAGCGCTGCCGAATTAAGCACATTGATGGGCGCACTCTTGCTCTCGCTCTGGTCGAGGCGTGCTCTTCTGGGAGAAATGCCCATATAAGGAGTTTCACCCTTCATTACGTCATGAAGAGCCATGGTCGAAAAAAACTTTCCGAAACTTGTAAGAAACCCGGAAGTGTGTATTTGGCACAGAAATACTCTGTTATACGTCCAAATTGTTTTTTGAAACTTTGGCCATGTTTAGCATGAGAATCCAACTCTTTAACAGTGTAAACAACTCTGAATGCATGAAACAACATTGTACCCCTCCAACCACACCCATCCCCCCCCCTTTAATTTGCTTTCCGAAGATGGACAAAGGTTTTATGGCTTTGGAATGACATAAGGGTGAGTAAGTAATGACAGAATTTTCATTTTGAGGTAAACTATCCCTTTAAAACATTTTCAGATCATTTAAAAAAAATTAAAAGTGAAAACCTGACATTAAATAAGTGTTGGCTTACAAAAGTTGCATTCAGTTGATGCAACCATATAACAGTTAATAGTAAATCAATGGCAAAGCTAGTGTGGAGGCTCATTAGTAGAGACTGCAAAACTGAAGAAAGAAAGACAGAAAGAAAGAAAGAAAGAAAGAAAGAGCAAGCTGCCCAAAATGAATGAATGCTGGGTGCCAGCAGCTCATTGACGCCACCTGGTGTCTTTAGCTTATCTTTATAGCTTAGCTTATCGGTTTTTATCTAATAAAAATGTAAATGAACTAGCTTAGTTATGTATAATTACTATGATAGTACATGAAGACCTTGATGAACTTGCCTGCCAAAGGTCTGAATGAGTCTTAATTGCAGGTCAGGTAAATGTTATTAAATGTTATTGTTATTTTATTATTATATTATGAGCAAATATTATCATTGGCACACTCATTTGAACTCTCATATCTTTTTTTTTTTTTGAAAATGTATATTATTACATTAATTATTTAAACATATTAATAAGAGTTAATACCAATTAATTAAAAGAGTTTACTATTATTACATTAATAAACAGCATTACTGTTTTATATATGAAGTAGTACTGTTGTTATATAAATATGTTTTAAATTATACATTCACAAATGAACACAATTTTCAAATTAAAAAAATAATAATAATATTCCCAAAAGCTTGCCAGTTTACTCTATCCTCAACCAATCAGTCCCACTCCTACAGATCTTTTTTGAAGGGAGTCAAATGGCCTTATTTCCATCTGAGTTGTCCGTCCAATACAACCCTTCTCCAGCTCCTGGACCAAACACAGAACCACAGGTGGGATCCAGCCATTGAGGTACTGGTCTTCCTTTTCTGGCTGGCCAGTTTAACCTCCTGCTGTGTGGTGTCTAGGACATTAGACATGCCCAAACCCACTGGTCTCTTATGCTCATTCATTGAGTGGCAGAGGCAATGAGACATATAACACAACAAGTGATAAATGGCCCAATAATTTAGGGTGCACAATTAGAGACGGCTGGACATATAGCTTTTCAACGGTCAGTGGGTGCCTTTGATGGATGTCACATCTGTATCAAAGCAAATGGGGAATCCTATGCCCAGTGCTACAGATACCACAAGTTGTTCCCCTCAATCCAGCTCTAGGCTGTATGTGACCACAGAGCCAGGGTTATACTGATGTGCTCACTGGTTTTCCTGGCTCTGTACATGACTCCAGACATCTCTGACACAAAAATATGACCATGTCCTGGCTCATACTGCTCATCGAGAGACAAGGCAGAGTTGCTTGACAGCCCCGGCCCATCACAGGTGAAAGAGGCCAGGGACATGGCGGCACACAGCACTGGAGGAGGAACTGAGTGCCTCTGACCCAAAACTTCATCCTTTAGGGTGAAAAGGGCCATGATGCAGCTGTGTCATGTCCCTTGTCAACCCCTGACCCAGCTGGTGGGTTTTTCAACTTCTACAGATGAATATTTAGTTGTATTTAAAATGTAGAAAATGTACCAAATTATGTATCAACAATGCCTTATATTTGTTATAAGTTGTTCCATTTCTTGTGGTGTTATTTTGCCCTGTCCTCCAGTCAAATTTTCAGAAACACTTTCTTTTTTATTTGTTTTAGAAAAAGCAGTGAGACAGGGAGTGCATTAAGGTTTAACGGTTTAGAACATATGTACACTCTTGGGTGCACAAAAAATAAATAAATAAAAAATATGCTGGACTACCTTGTATGGATATTGTGTGCTTGATTGTGTGCAGTTTGATAAATCTAATAAATCATTATTTGAAGTGACCAAAATAATAAAGTGGGTAAGGCGTCTGTCAAATGAAGGCTTGCTTTTGATGTAAACAGAATGTTTGACAGCAGACTTTTTAAATCAGAGCACCTATCCTTGTCTGTGCTATATTCGTTAATCTTATGGCTTTGTTCACCTTTTTAAAATTTGGGAGCATTTTAAATATTTTCTGAGAATGACCCAGTCACTCAAAAATAAACCAGGCACTGGTAAAACACCATGTTACATGCAAAAAGTTATTTATTAATTTATTTATTTATAAATTATCATAATACAAAGCTAATTTTGAAGTATAATCCATTAAGAAAAATGATTTTTGCTTTTAAAAAGGTTTGCAGGTACTGAAGGACCATGTGGGGAATGGATTTCTCGAACGCCGCAGATTGAAACCTCACCTCTCTGAACTTCTGGACTTACGGTAGTACCAATGAAGCCAGAAGGTGAGATTGGGGCCTCAGGACAAATAATTTCTCCTTCCCCTTGATCCCCAAGAGCAGAAAAATACTGTAAATTTAGTCTAACAGTAGGTGGGGACAATAAACATAACACTTCTCAAGAGCAATTTTTGAAGGGGACACAAATAATACAGCTAAAATTGTACTTTTAAGAATATGTATACACAGAGGAAAGCCTTACTACTAGATTCCCTCGTTCATTTGTGTGATGTTCGCAAATGCCTTACATCACGTTGTTGTGGTCGCGCCACGACAGTGCTCGTGTCCGTTGTAGACATTACCATCCTTCAAGGTAACGTTATTATTGCTAACAGAGCAGACTCATCTAAAAGTACATTGGCATCATCTGTATTAAAGAGGAAAAAAAATCACTTCATTCGATGTTTAAGTGAATAAAATAGCCTTGACAGCCAAGTTCCACAACTATTGTTTTTGCTCACCGGATTTGTGTGTGTGTGTGTGTGTGTGTGTGTGTGTGTAGGTGATGCATGGTTGCCAGGTTTTTGCAACAAACCCCGCCCAATTGCTACTCAAAACTAGCCCAATCGCGTTCCAGGGGGTAAAATACACGTTTTTCGGCAGGCTTCCTCAGGTAAAATTTGCATTCCAGGGGCTAAATATCACGTTATTGGGGTCGCTTCAACCCGTGGCACAAGTGTTAAAGTAGCCCAATTGGCAACACTAAGGTGATGTAAAAGAGGAAAGCAGGCATTTGGACCAAAGCACTGTGAGGCAAGGGAGGGGGGGACTCAAAATGTTTCTAAACTTAAAACATATTTTTGCCCCATTTGCATTTGTGTTGTTTTACTACTTACAAAGTTATTTAAAGTATAAAACATTGTTATTTACAATACACAGCCTGGTTTTTAATCATATTTTTAGGGGGTACAACCCTCAGTTAGGTGGGGTCCTGTCCTGTGCATTGGAGCTAAACTCTGCAGGACTTTGGCTGAAATTGGAACTGCATTCTAGCATATGACTTATACAATTTGTACCATGAATGGTACCGAATTCAGCATGTGTTTGACACCCCTGTTTTATTACACAGCTCTCTGGAATACTTACAATGTTTTGTACACTGTACTAAGATTTAAAAAAAGCTTTAGTCTAAAAAAAAAACAAAAAAACAACAACTTGTCTCTATGAGGTGAAAAGCAGTGCAATTAGCGATATGATGCATTAAATGTCCGTCTCATCTGAACTTCGTCTAGGCTCAAAGCTGTTTGTATTCAGTATTTTTTGTCTACATTAAAAAAAAAAGTGTATATGCCTTGTTGTTACTCTAAAGAACATTTTATACTTGCTCCAACCTAACAAATTTACTTTTCTGTCTTGTCATTGAGCTAAAGTAAAACATTAATGGTGACATATCATGAAAATCTGACTTTTCCAGGTTTTAAGTGCTATAATCAGGTCCCCAGTGCATCTACCAACCAAGGAAACGTGAAAAAGATTAACCCAGTAACTTTGTTTTGGTAAGCCTTTTTCTGCAAGCATTTGAGAAAACGAGCGCGTCTGATTTCGCTCCCTTGGTGACGTGGCAAAAGGATCTCATTATAATATTACCGCCCCTTAATCTGCAAGTTTACGCCCATGACACCATCATTTTGATTTGCAAGCGACAGCGGTGCGCTAGCTCTAATGCCATGATGAAAGTTTGAGCGAAGCATGCTAACTGTTCTGTGTTTGGCTGCACAGACGAGCACAGAACACTATTTACAGTCCCAGCCTCAGAGGAGACAAG
>NW_015662582.1:559488-570443 GCF_001515625.1 Sinocyclocheilus rhinocerous | reverse complement strand
ATTAAAGGTGACATATCATGACAATCTGACTTTTCCAGGTTTTAAGTGCTATAATCAGGTCCCCAGTGCATCTACCAACCAAGGAAACGTGAAAAAGATTAACCCAGTAACTTTGTTTTGGTAAGCCTTTTTCTGCAAGCATTTGAGAAAACGAGCGCGTCTGATTTCGCTCCCTTGGTGACGTGGCAAAGGGATCTCATTATAATATGACCGCCCCTTAATCTATAGGTTTACACCCACGGCGCAGTTATTGTGTGTAGCGTCTGGACCCCTCAAACACACAATATATATTTTGTTTTTATATTTAACAAATACTCTGTAACCCCCCTCAGTTAACAAGCCATATGAGGACCCATGAACCCTTCCCCCCGAAATGCGTAACACCCCAGGAAGCCGAACAGGCTCCTGGTTGCATGGCAACCAACACTGATATCACTGGGTTTATTGGCCAAAAGAATGCAAAGCAGGACGCTTAATGTCATATCCAATGATGTGTGTTGAGATATTTAGTATTAAAATAAATGTAGCCTGATTTGGTTATATGTCTTTTCTTATTGAACCATAATCATGATATTGTAACTGTGGTGTCTTGCTCACTTTTCCGTGAACAGGCGTGCATCAATCAAAACTGGGACTAATAAAATTCAATAATAACGGCAATCGCATTTAACAGTAAAGGCTTATATTTGAATGTTCTTTTCATTTATAAAGAATTATAAGCGTGTGCATGATGTGATTTAGCCAATGCACATTTGTTCAAAAGCCTGGCAGAGTGATCACAAGATGCTAGGCAAAAGTTTTGTGTTGTTTACAGAAAGGATGCGCATTCTCATCTTTTTTTCTGTTAATTATCATGTTGCGCTGCATGTCTTTTTCATCAAAGCACCAACTTGGAATGCCTAATGTTGGTTTGATTGCTTGTGTTACATGATAAAATAAATAATCTTGCTTACCTGATGTAATAGATTTAATGCGAGTGCGGTTCGGGTCGCGACTCGCAGTCTTTGTCAAACGGTTCTGGTCTGGTACAGAATTAAATTAGTGCTGCTTTCAGCTACTGGGATAATGGGTCAGGTGTTCTGTTAAGTACTGCTGGTGCACGTTTACCAAACAGGACCCGTGCAGGCTTTAAACTGCTTTGCATCTCTCCGTCAGATAACCCTATGTGCGTGATGCGCCATTACATGTAGGCTATTTCCCTAAACCTCCACACAGCTCGTATATTTTTCGCCAAGGGGTGAGAACGTAATGATTGCGAAAATTACTATTTTATTTAATTTAGTTTTTCAATAACTGTTGTTAGTTTCATTTTATTTTTTTAATTATTTTGACGTTTTTATTTTTCTTCAGTTTACGAAATTGTTTTTTCATCAATCGTTTTAGTCTTAGTTTTAGTTTTTGAAAATAACCTTGATCAGAAGTTTAGACTCGTATGGTCTAAAACGCATGATTTCAGCACAATAAACATGATAATCAGAACCAAAACAGATGTTTTTAGCAGGCACGAGCTGTAAAGCCGCAGCTCTATTCTGGAAAAGGGGGCGGGGAGCAGCAGCTCATTTGCATTTAAAGAGACAGGCCCGAAAAATAGCGTGTTTCTGCTTCCACTCAAAATAGGCATTTTCAAAATGATATAATAAATGATCTATGGAGTATTTTGAACTGAAACTTCACAGACACATTCTGGGGACACCAGAGGCATAATATGTCTCCTTTAATTTAATTGGACGTAAAACTAAGTTTTTCAGTCAGTGCTGGATTGTCAGAGAGAAGACCCAGAATGTTAGAATGACCCACTGTGGCTATACTGCATGTGCCCAGAACATTCTAAGACAGAGCCGATCCTCCCTATACGCAAAATACGCAAGCTGCATAGGGCCCCCAAAACACCAGGGGGCCCCCTTGCTCTCAATGATGATTTAATTTTAGTTTTGTTTTGAATTTGGCCAGCGGTTATGAAAACATGAATGATAATTTATTTTAATGCAGTGCGCTGTCACACTTTCTACGTAAAAATCAGTCAAATCATGTAATGTGAATGTCGTACAGTCTTGCTTGAGACTAAGAAAACGAGTTGAAAGCGTACCGAGCCGCGGAAGAGACACTGTTTCTCAAGTGCTTTCCGCGAGCGCGATTCGAGACGGAGTGAAACACAGACAAATGCATTTCATTCATTCGTTCATAGCCACTCATATTGCACATCAATCCCCGCCACACCGAGTTTTGCGTAAGGCCCCCAGGAGTCTAGGATCTGCACTGTTCTAAGATATTTTAGTGTGAAATATTTGTCACTTTAGAGCAGCAGCAGTGTAGATGGAGCAGTGAAAGCCTGGACATGAAATGGATATTATATCCAAATTCTGCATTGTGGAAAGTTTTAGTCTGTGGACAAATTCTGAAATAAATGAATGTAAGATAACACAAGGCAGTTTTATCTTTTACCATTATACTGACTCTTGATTGAAGTATATTTACTACTGTATTGTACTATTTAATGCTTTCGTATTAGTACTAAGCAAATGTTATACATTTTTGGAGGGTAGCAATTTTTAATATTTTTTTGTCAGGTTATTTAAAAGGATGAAGCTCAAACAGAGCTTGGGGGATGTACAATGACAGTGTTTGTCTTCAGGAAGGATCCTCTCCAGCCACCACATGATATTGGAATTGTTGTTGAAGGTGTACAAGTCATTAATGAATTGCCATCATTTGCGCATGCATGTGCCATGTTATTTGGCCTCATCTACGCTCTACACCTGAGCTATCCAAATGAGCTCGAATACACTTTTGATGCACTGCAGAAAATATCCATGGATATATAGCCAAATAAAATGGCACATAAAATGTGCAGTTGGAATGTTAAGCTCTAAATATTACATTGATAAATGAAAGACATGGATACACTATTTTTTTTTTTTCTTCTGTTTGTTCTATACCTTGTTTTCAAATTTATTCCACCTACATAATGATATGATATGCAAGTGAACTAAACATTGACCAAAAGTTTTATCTTGAGTGAAAATTCTTCTTTCATATTTTAGGCCCTGTCCACACGAACGCGTTTTTTTTTTCTTTTCTACGCGGTTTGGCTGTTCGTCCACATGCAAACGCAGCACCAGGTCACTGAAACCGAACATTTTTGAAAACGCCTGCCAGGGTGAAGATTTTCTAAAACTCCGGTAGCAGTGTTATCATGTAGACAGCGAAACCGGAGTTTTTGGCTTGTGACGTCGGAGCGTGCATTGTTATCTCCACCTACTGGAAACTTTTTCAGGCTTCTGATTGGCCAACATGGCTTTATGGTTGAGATTATACCGCCACCTGTCGGATTGGCATGCTCTTGACAGTGCTTCATAGCATGCGTTTGCGTTTTCATGTGGACAGAGATTTTTTTAAAAACAGAAGAAGGAAAAACTCAGTTTATAAAAATACCCGTGTACGTGTGAACATGGCCTTAGTTGATATAGCTTTTGTCTATGGTGAAATTTTAAATTGTAAAAAAGAAAAAAAAAAAGTGTATTGACCTACATTAAGTAGCATTTTGTTTTGTGTCCATAAAAAAAATATGAAGGTATAATTATTAATTAAAGTTTGAACAGAATCAGAAATTGCACTTAAGATAAGTGAATAAAATTGCCTTTAACAAAATTAGATTTTTGTTTGTAATTAGGTTATTCAAAAGCAAAAACTATATTTGGATTTAATAGTAAAATGTAGGTCATTCCAAAATGAAAAAAAAAAAAAAATGTAACAACGTAAAGAACAGGGTATGGTCTTCATAATAAAAAAAAAATGTTCTTACTTTGTGTGAATGTAAATTTTTGTCTTTGGGAAAATAAATATTTTTGATTATTTTCAAACCAAAATAATTTTAAGTTTGTCCAAAGTATCTTTTTTTTTTTTTTTGTATCTGCTTCACATCAAGGTTCTGATCACCTTGTTGGGGTTTATTCTGTGATAACAACCAGCTGGATATACATTATCCCTTACACAGCAAGCCAAGTTATGTTTTTTTGTTGTTGTTTTTTTAAACTTGCATTAAGCACTCCCTAGTGAAAAAAAAAAATGCTAAGTATACTTGCAGCCAGACTAATTGTCAGTATACTTTAAGTGTGTTAATGATTAGTTAACTTGAAGTGTGCTATTTTGGAACAACTAATTTTGTACTAAGTATATTTTAATTGTAATTAAATTGTAGTAAAGCATAACTTTAAGTGTATTTAGTGTACTTTTATGTGCTAAATTGGAACAACTTCAAGTACACTTAGTACACTTTAAGTATATGCCTATTTACATGCTTGATTAGTGATATTAAAGTGTACTTTTTTTTGTATTACGAGTACATTACAAATTAATTATGAGTGTCTTTGAAACACACAAGCAATATACTATAAATGTATTATTTTTGAGTAAAAATATGCTAATTTTTCCCCAATGCTGAATCCACTTTTTAAGGTCATTACAATAAATACATAACTTCAATGACAGAGACACATTATTAACAATTCAAACAGTGTTTATTTAAACCTCAAATGGTTTTAGCACTGCAAAACATAAAATGCACCATGTTTTTAAATAAAAAGAACGCTGAAAGAAACAAACATAAAAAAATAAAAACATTTAGCAACAGCAGCAACACACAAACATCACTTTTTTACTGAATTTGATTTTGATTTTTTTTTAAACTTTATTCCGAACGTAAAATAAATACAATAAAACAATACAACACAATACAAAACAATTTTAAATTATACATGTCCAAAAAATATTGCAATTCTATAAAGAATTGCTCTTTGTTACACTTGCGCCTGATGGCCGCTCACACATCAGATGTACTTGTGTATCAGTATGTCACATTGTATCAGTATGTCACATCAATATAGTTTCCAGTGTATTAGTCAAACATACAGTATACAACAGAAGTGAGTACACCCATATAGCATCACTTTAAATCACATGATACAACACTATTCAAGTTGAAAAGAATAGTATTTATAGTACAGATCAGGCTAAATTGTAATGTAGACACATGCATTTTCTGTAAAGCTGCTTTGAGAAGTTAGTGTACTCTAAATAAGGGCATAAAGTGCAAAAGCAGCAGCAGTGCACTGACCCTAGACTTGGTTGACATCACCTCTTCGTCTTCAAAGACAATCAAAACATCATGACATTTCCTCTTCCTCCTCAACAGCAATGATGGGGACTGCTGCCTTCTGCACCTGCTCAGGCTCCTTTTTCTAAATGCATTAAAAAAATGTTAGTATATGCACAACAAATCATAAAATTAACCCTTGTGTGGAAAGACATATTTAAATTTAAATAAATGAAAATAAAGGTGAGAAGGATCAGAGTAGTGTTTATTCAGTAGGACCTGTGCCCATTTAAAACCCTGTAGTACTTTTCAAAAACTTGTAGTAATTTTCACAACATGTCTTCCAGAGCTGTCCGTCAACTGGATTTAATTGGGAAAAAATTTCAGGGGTGTATCAGCTGAATGTTTCAATTCAAGTATATTTTTGTAAAAATATATTTTTTAGAAAATATACTAAATTACAATTGTTTTAAAGTGTGTTAAAAGTTGTATTGTGAAAATAGACAAAAGCATGATGCTAATATACTTTTTATATATTTAAAGATAGTACATTTTTTGTTAGTATATTTGCAATGTACTATTGAAACAGGTAATATATTACAAATACAATAAAGTATACTTTTTTTTCACTAGGGCTTATACAGTGTTAAAGAAAAATGAATCTGTTATTTACTCACTTCATGTCACTCCAAGCCAGTAAATATTTCGTCTGTGGTATACAAAAGGAGCAATTTTGTGAAATTTGTTCATGGATTGTAATTGCAGTGGTTAACATTTTACTAGGGGGAAAGTGAATAACAACCTAAATGTTTGTCAGTTTCTTACACAAAGCTATTGTATGGCTGGAAGACTTTGAATCTAACACATGTTTTACAAGAATTACCTCTGATATTTTTAATGTGCTTTTGCATTCTTCTGGAAACTTGAAAGACTTAGTTTTAATGGGACTTGCCCCAGGTGAAAAAGACGTAGTATTAAATGTATTATATAAAGAATATCTCTTTGGATTTGAGACTTTAGTCTTTGCAACTTTACAGATCTTCTTTATGCACCAAGAGCTCGTAACACTCCAAAGAGAAAGGACAAATTGTTGATTGTCGGGTATTGTCATA
Source organism: Sinocyclocheilus rhinocerous (assembly GCF_001515625.1). NCBI lineage: Eukaryota > Metazoa > Chordata > Actinopteri > Cypriniformes > Cyprinidae > Sinocyclocheilus > Sinocyclocheilus rhinocerous. The sequence goes on along the minus strand of NW_015662582.1, from coordinate 564,239 downwards.
TTGTGCCTACACACATTTGCCTGTGGATTACCTGAGTTTGTTTAAAGCTGCAGTCCATAAGTTCCGTATCTTTGTCGCCATCTCTGTTTGAAACCTGCAATTGCAGTTATTTGCAGAATTATTTTCTTTACATGGGTTGTGCATTGGCACGGCTCATCAGTACGGATGAATCTAATGTTTTGATGTGCGGCTGTCAGTCACTGCAAAGGTGTGGATATTCACTTCGGAATCACAGATTCTAGCCTACGTCTTTGAAATATGACCCAAATATAAAACAAAAAATTTTTTTATAAAAAAGAAGATAAATAATCTAGAATTAAAATAGAATAGAAAGTGCTAGGGTTAGAAAGTTAAATACAAAGTCAGTCGTATTAAAAATATTTTATGGTATGCCACCCGTATCTGGTACTTAAGTGAAAAGATGGATTTTTATGCAAAGTTAATAGATTACACTGTTAGGCTACTTTGCCCATCGCCCATTATAGATCAACTAACATAATCTATAAAGGTGCAAAATTCATTTACTTACACATATTTCAGAATCTGTATTGTTTTTACTGGAAACTGTATTGGACCCTGTTGGTCTCTACTGGTAATTGGTTGCCTTCTATAGGTGGCTTGTTAAAACAAATAAATCCTAATGGAATATGTCCCAAAACAGACTACAGTAAACCATTTTTTAATGGTTAAAAGTTGATGGTTTGTAATGTTTGTAATGGTTATTTGTAGTGGAAACCATAAAACTTTTATGTGATGATTTTATTTTATTTTATTTTTTTTTCAGTAGGGTCATAAGCCTATATCAGTTATACAGTGGTATTGTGGCTGCTGTGTGTCACATGACAAGCATGAGAGCCCCCCCCACCCATAGGCGGAAATCCCGAGGGGGTGTCGGGGGGGGGACAGGACCCCCCCTATCTGAGGGTTGTCCCCCCTAAAAATATGATAAAAAACCATGCTGTATATTGTAAATAACAATGTTTTATACATTAAAGGGGTTTAACAAATGCAGTTTTCAGGGAGTTTGGAAAAGTCCCAGAAAGATGTGAGGCGTTCACCACTTCTAAGAGATCTGCTTCTAAACAGTTAAGCACCCTTTGGAAAAAAAATATGTGGGACAGAAAGAGGTGTGGGGTTTACCCCTTTTAAAAGATCTGCTTTTCAAAACAGTTACGCACTTTTTTGAAAAAATATGTGGGAAGTGTGTCAAGATAGCAGGTTGACAATTTAAGGTGCTGTACTATTTCTTCCTAAATTTTGCTATCAATTTCTTCAAAAGGAGACATAGTATCTTCTTTTTGATATTACGGTCGAATCTGTCTGACCTCTGCATAACTTGGGGATGTGCTAATTGCCTTCCAGATTATTGATCTTCTCAGAAAAGAAGGAAGCAAACTCATTGCATTTGCTGTCAGAGAGCATTTCACTGGCAATCTGACTTGGGGGGTTTGTCAGTCTCTCAACAGTAGCAAAAAGAGTGCGGGTGTTGTTTAAGTTACTGTTTATAAGGTTTTAGAAGAATGACTGTCTAGCTTTGCCTATTTCCACATTGAAAGCACGAAGGCTGTCTTTATATATGCTATAGTGGATTTCAAGTTTCGTTTTCTGCCACATCCGCTCAGCTTTTCTGCATTGTCTTTTCATACTCTGAACTGCTTGTTGATTTTCTCCAAGCTGATTTTTGTCTGGCAGTCTTCTCGCTGACTTTCACAGGAGCAATGTCATCAATAACATTCTTAACTTTTCAGTTAAAGGAATCAAGTAGAAGATCAACAGAGTAGGCAGAAATGCTTGGTGTTAGAGATATAGCCTCCATAAATAGCACATCTTTCCTATAAAAGGAAGGTTTGATATTGGTCTATAGTTGCTCAATATGGTGTTATCAAGATTGCTCTTTTTCAGAAGGGGTTTAACAACTGCAGTTTTCAGGGAGTCTGGAAAAGTCCCAGAAAGAAGTGAGGCGTTCACCACTTCTAAGAGATCTGCTTCCAAACAGTTAAGCACCCTTTTGAAAAAATATGTGGGAAGTGTGTCAAGATAGCAGGTTGACGATTTAAGGTGCTGTACTATTTCTTCCAAAATTTTGCTATCAATTTCTTCAAAAGCAGACATAGTATCTTCTTTTTGATATTGTGGTCGAATCTGTCTAACCTCTGCATAACTTGGGGATGTGCTAATCGCCTTCCTGATATTATTGATCTTCTCAGAAAAGAAGGAAGCAAACTCATTGCATTTGCTGTCGGAGAGCATTTCACTGGCAATCTGACTTGGGGGGTTTGTCAGTCTCTCAACAGTAGCAAAAAGAGTGCGAGTGTTGTTTAAGTTACTGTTTATAAGGTTTGAGAAGAATGACTGTCTAGCTTTGCCTAGTTCCACATTGAAAGCACGAAGGCTATCTTTATATATGCTATAGTGGATTTCAAGTTTCGTCTTCCGCCACATCCGTTCTGCTTTTCTGCATTGTCTTTTCATACTCTGAACTGCTGTTGATTTTCTCCAAGCTGATTTCTGTCTGCCAGACTTCTTACTGACTTTTACAGGAGCAATATTATCAATAACATTCTTAACTTTTGAGTTAAAGGAATCAAGGAGAAGATCAACAGAGTCTGCAGAAATGCTTGGTGTTAAAGATATAGCCTCCATAAATAGCACACTAGTGTTCTCATTAGTGCATCTCTTTCTGACAGAGACAGATCTAGATTCAGTGGTAACAGAGATCAATATATTAAAGAAAATACAGAAGTGATCAGATAGTGCTACGTCCTTAATAACAATGGATGAAATGTTTAGACCTCTACTGATGAGTAAATCTAATGTATGTCCACGATTGTGTGTAGGTTGATGCACATGCTGAATCAGGTCAAAAGTGTTTAAAACAGTTATAATTTCTTTTGTAGTTTTGTTTTCTGCATTATCTATGTGAATATTAAAATCCCCTGCAACAGCAAAAGTCAAACTCTGAGGAAATCATTGATTGCATTTCTGTGAACTCTTCAACAAAGGCTGGAGAGTATTTTGGAGGCCTGTAAATAATGATAAACATAATGCGTGGAACACCTTTCAACACAATCCCTAGATATTCAAAAGACAAGTACTGACCAAATGACACTTGCTTGCATTGATAGACATCTTTAAATAGAGCAGCTACACCTCCACCTCTCCTAACAGCACCACCTCTGTTCATAACAAAATGTGGAAAAAGTGAAGCACTGTGAAAGCTTTCCGGATGCACTGTAATTGCCATACTATTCAAATTGAATATAAAGAAATTCTTTCAACTCAAAAATCAGGTCTTCCTTAGAACTGGTTCTCTTTAAAATACAAAATTTGTGTAGTCCCACGTAGACTATCTGTAATCAGATGCACATTTAAAACTGGAATATAATCTAATTTCAGTCACTTACATGCATGGCCGTACCCAGGCTTTGAAAATTAGTGAGGTCCGGGGGTGGGGGTGGGGATGCCGCCATGTCGTGAAGGCGCTGTGTGTTTCGTTGTGAAAGCGAAACTACTTTGTTTGGCCTTCCAAAAGAGGACGATATCTGCTTCGTCATGTCTGGAGCTGATCCGTGCTGGTCGCTGAGGAAATACATAAACTTCGCGCTGTGGATCGCCGGATCGGCTTTCACCGTGGACGAAGCGGAGTCCAGCCCGGGGTCGTCACATGTGGTTGCCGCAAGCCCGCCGGCCGCGCCGTTCTCAAGCTCACCGGCTTCCTCTCACTCAGCCCGTCGGCCGTTCCTCACTCTAGCCGCCAGCCTCCGCTCACTCTAGGCAGCCGCCGCGTGTGACGCTGTGTTTCGTTGTGAAAGCGAAGCTACTTTGTTTGTCCTTCCAAAAGAGGACACAACTAGAAATCAGTGGTTAAGTTGTATTTACAACACTGTTCCAGAACACTTCAACCCAAATATTCAGATGTGTGCAACACATTTTATGGAGGACTGTTTCCTGATCCTGGTAGAGTAGACTAGAATGCCGGCTGTTCTGACTCACAGACTATAAGTACGTTTTTTATATTTAAAGAATTTGCCAATGATGATTCAAACGCGAGTTTTGGGCAGTGTAGAGTAGGGCTTGTTGTTTGTCATTTCTCCGATCACAAATGCAAAAAATCGACGCGTTTCAGAAAGGCGGGGCATAGAGGAGAAACAATAATGTACAGTATGTGGAAAATAATGTGTTTTTTGAGCCTTAAACCGCATAAACACATTTAATTACACCAAATACACAAAATAATGTTATTTTTAGCAACATCATATGACCCCTTTAATATTTTATTATATTTAAGGGTGGATAATGTTATCAGTTGTTTATTGCAACAATACATAACTACAATAACTTTGTCTAGTGCTCTTATGAAAGTTCATTGCATGATTTGTGAAAATTTAACTATGCTGAATGACATAGCATAGACTTCATGGCTAGTTTTGCGTATTTCATTTCATTCTATAACCTACTTGTTCTACAGATCTGTGTGTACTAGTGGTAAATGCTACTGTTTTTGACAGCGTTGATAACGTTTATGACAGATAATATCATGATAATATTTGCGTTTCCCTTACCAAATGTCGTATCCTGTCAGCAAAAACCTGTCCATGGGCTTTTTTGATTGCTTTCAGTTTAAGTGCCGGCGATGCAGCGTTGCCAGATATTGATACAACAAACACAAAACTAAAAATAAATAAAAATAAACCAAAATTATTTCCAATCTTTTGCAAATAAGATAAGATAAAGATATCGCTGACTCTAAA
>NW_015662582.1:552245-558515 GCF_001515625.1 Sinocyclocheilus rhinocerous | reverse complement strand
TAAAAACTGCCTGTTAAATTGTCAGCTTTTCACAGGCAAGTGCTTTTGGCTTGGAAGTTAATATACAAGCACAATTTTTCTCCACACCAGTATTATATCTGGAATAATTGTAATATTTTGTATAAACACACGAGTATATTCATGAAAACCTGGTTTGATAAAGGGATCCTTTTGGTAGGACAGTTGTTGAATTCTCAGGGGTATTTAATGACTTACGATTAATTTCTTTCATATGTTAATTTCCCCGTATCCCCAAAAGAATATGCCTCTGTAATTGGAGCTATCTCTTCTACTATTGTGTTTTTATGTAGAGGTATTTCATAAACAAGTTTCATTATTTCACCCTGCTGACACTTTCTGTGGTAGAATTTGATTTTCAACAAGTAAGAATAATAATAAGGCTATACATTTATTATTTCAAAAAGAAATTGTTAGCAAGCCATGTGTTATTTTCTGTTGGTCTAAGATTATTGGAAATATTAATTAGAGAAAGGTTTGTGTGTTACATAATAAATATCTTATTACAATCTCATTTAAAATACTGCGCAAATTTTACCCTGCTAAGCATTTCTTATCCAGAATTATTGAAGATATGGATGTAAACGGTTTGTTTTGTTCATTACGTCCAGAAACAGTATCTCAAATTGTATGGCATTGTCAATATACAGAGAAGTTATGGTGGGAGCATGGCCGTACCCAGGCTTTGAAAATTACTGATTACGGATGATGATGGGGGTTGGTGTTAAAGAATTGTGTAATAATAACCCCTACAAATACAACTCATTGTATACACTATAACCACTTTAAAGGAGACAGACATGTGAAAAGATGTGAAAGATGTTTTCTCTGTTTTGGAGGGATGATTATTTTTAAATCATACCCTATTTATTGCATCAAAATTTGTTAATAGGCTACTTTACTATATTTAAGGGTGGATAATTTTATCAGTTGTTTATTGCAACAATACATAACTACAATAACTTTGTCTAGTGCTCTTATGAAAGTTCATTGCATGATTTGTGAAAATTTAACTATGCTGAATGACATAGCATAGACTTCATGGCTAGTTTTGCGTATTTCATTTCATTCTATAACCTACTTGTTCTACAGATCTGTGTGTACTAGTGTTAAATGCTACTGTTTTTGACAGCGTTGATAACGTTTATGACAGATAATATCATGATAATATTTGCGTTTCCCTTACCAAATGTCGTATCCTGTCAGCAAAAACCTGTCCATGGGCTTTTTTGATTGCTTGCAGTTTAAGTGCCGGCGATGCAGTGTTGCCAGATGTTGATAGTCAGATAATGACTATAATGACTGCTAGTATATATACAGATAATGGTCAGATATGGACAGCTACTGTGATATAGCATACTAGCAGGATAACTTCTTTATGTTTACAGGTGTGGCATAATGACGCAGCGGCATGCTCGGATTTCCTGTGAAAACCTACCAGTACCACTAATTTTAGAAAACATATTTTAAGCTTACCGTTGTGAATCGTGCTAAGGTAAGGTGATAGTTTTGAACACTGGCTGGTTATGTACTTGTTCAAAAATTTATTTCTGATCATAATCAATAAAAAAATAAGTTTCAGACTGCAGCTTTAATCAACCTTTTGCGGTTTGAACTGTTTTTGGTATATTTCAAAATGGGGGGGGAATGGTTGGAAGCACATTTCATGGATTATCCCATGATTTACTCACCTTCAAGCCATTCTAGGTGTATATGACTTTCGGACGAATACAATAAGCATCCTACGTCATCTGATGGAATGCCACTCTCTCGTGAATATGCATAGGACAGTTCGCGGAAACTAGACATTATGGTTTATAAAGTTTAAAATTAAATTTTTGGTTGAAAAATCTCTTTAAGCGCTGACGTAAAGTTGTGTTTCGGAATCCTAACTATCATGCTTGTGTTATGTTAAAAGGGAATAGATATGCATAGTTGAGCTGAATGTGCATTGGACAATTGTTGTATGGACTTTGGACAACAAAATTGTCTGTGAAACATATAAACTGTGAGCCTGTCACATGTATGTTCCTCTTGAGTTCCTGTTTTCCTTATTTTTATCCTTCCAGTTCCTTTTCTCATTATTAGTATCACCTGCTCCTTGTTATTAGTTATCCCCATCACCTGTCTGCCCCTCGTTATCTGCCCTATTTAGTTCTATCCCGTTCTGTTCTCCCTTGTCTGGAATTGTATGTTGATGTCTTCTCCTCGTGCTACGTGTGATTCCCTGTGATAAGAATAAATCCCTTTGTTTTGTACTCCTGGTCTCCGACCTGATTCTCTACACGAGAGCGTTCGTGCCGCTCGCCCTCGCCAGCTCCCTCGAGGGAGAAACCCTCCTGACGTTGTTCCGGATCGGGATAACCTATCATCGTCCCGCGGAGCTCCCAGACACCACCAACCTCGGCTGGAAGGAGGGAGTCAATCGGTGTCTGGAGAGCTCCCGATCCGGGACCCATCTGCCGGCCGTTCCCGAGTCAAGTAAGCCGGTCGTTCCTCAGGCAAGCCCGACGGACGTTAATGTGGCAATCCCGCTAGACGTTAATGTGGCAAGCCCTGTGAACATTAATATGGCAAGCCCATTGAACATTAATATGGCAAGCCCATTGAACATCAATATGGCAAGCCCGTCATACGTCCATGAGGCCCCAGAGCAGACACTGGAATTCTTCAAAAAAAATATTTCTGCTGGGTTTCACAAAAGAAAAAGTAATTTAGGTTTGGAACAACATGAAGGTGCATACATGATAATATAAATGTAATTTTTGGCTGAATGTTCTCCTCCGTTTGGAACCTGTTATTTGAGTATGCTGTGTTTGCTTATTTCTATCTGTCTCTAAACAGAATCAGACTAAACTCAGCCCTCTTGCTCTCGCTCTCCCTCTCCCTCTCTCTCCCCCCTTCGGCTTGCTTGGTACATGTTTTATGCCCTTCCTGCCACAACCCAGCACTGAGAGTGCATTAACTTGTGCAAAAACTCAGCCTTATTTATATTGTCTCAAAAATAGCGTTGCTTTTTGTTTACATGCTATTGTGGAAAATACTGGAAAATGGCCATACTGTGGCATCCAAGAGAATGGAGCATTCCCATAGCATAGTTCTTTTAAGTTTGTTTGTGTGTTAGGCTGGGTATGGTGATCATTTAAGGCAGCACAAATGTCAGGTGTGTCACGCTTGTTACAGCGCTGACTGGCAGACACAATCTCTAAGAAGCAAGGCTATTTGTTTAAGAGTAATTCCCTTAGTTTGAGTTCATGTTGACAGTGCAATCTCATGCTGTTCCACAATCAAGCTTCCTTACAAATAAACATGATGTTATGCATAATAAATCAGCGGGGAATATTACAAAGAACAATAAAATATCACACTGTCACCCTGCTGCTGCAAAGGTTTACATTTGACAGGAAGTTCCATTGCTCCAAGACTCATATAGTTGAATCAATTGTTAAATTGTTATAGACACATGTAGCAGATTGTCAGCCTGTTAATAGATGGCCTATGAAAACAAGACAAATGTCACACTGTGCCATCATTCGTTAGTGCTGTTTGCTAAGGCAAGCAACATTACTATTGCACAGTGTTAGGGTTAGGTATTTGAACAAACCCCTAATTCTGCTCATACCATTTGAGGTACAGACATGAATGATACATCAAATTGTTGAGGAGAGTTGTGCTAATGCTTTTCTAAGTAACCAGACAATGAAATAGATCACACAAATCCTGTATACTTACAGTGAAATAATAATATGATTCCTAGGGACCAAGTTATTCTAAAGAATTCTAAAGTTTTCTTCATAAAATGTAAAAATGTAAATGTAATTCCTGATTGCTGTGTAAGGTAAAAGTCAAAGCTTTATTACTTTCCACATCATAAAGTTATAGGTGTGCTCCTTTTTAAGGTTTGACTCCCTGACAAACCTCTGCATACTGAAGGTTTGGAAGAAAATACTTTGTCCAAACACACTTCAGAGGTGCCACACCCCTGCTGAATCGTCATTGGTCAGAAGGACCCACAGCAGATTGACTGATGGCCACATAATGAAAGAAGGCTCTAAAGCCATGAGCCACATCCATACTGAATATAAAAGGAACATTCACATCAACATCTGCTGTTTTTCTGAATTGACGCAGAGGGGATTTTTTTATTTTTATTTATTTTTTTATTGTGAGGGTGGATGCCTGTATTTGTCTGTTTATCTAACAGTGTTAAAATAGAGAATCGGATAATTTGTCAGAATGACATCAAATGTTAGTTTTATGCTGGAGGCTGCCTTAGAGAAGATGAATGACATCATAGCTGGTAAGCTCCATAATTCTAAAGATCAATTTGACTGCTTTAGTAAATGTCTACAAGTGTTGCATATATTTGTTCCTGTTTTGTATGGTTTTTAAAGTGTTGGTCGCACAATGTGTGCTCATATGGTCTACTTTGTCCATGTGCGCTTGTAGCCCCTGGGAAAAGGTATTTTCCATACAGAGTGTTACATTTAGGACTGCTCTGTTTATCAAACTTTAGGACCATCACACATAACCCCTTGATGGCTTTAGGTAAAAGCAGAAATACATAAAGCACTAGGTCATACTAGTTTTACACACCCTCCAGCTGCATTTCGCGCGTCATCAGAATCACGTGATAGCAAACAACCTATTGTCTCTTTAAATTTCACATTAAGTTCAAAGTAGTTGATTTCTAAGTGAATGGTATATACCTGTGTGTCAAATGTATTTTACCGTATTTATTTATTTTTTTAATAAAATATATTGATTGAACATGTCAAAATCAAATATGTTAAATAGAAAGTTAGCCATTCAATGTATTGTCTATTTATTGAAAGATTAGAACATTACATAAACTCTCAGGAGAAATGTATAAACCCAATATCTAAAGGGGCCATAAATGAAGGTTATTGTTTGTTAATTTAGGGTTTAGCTAACTAAACTATTTGACTGTTTTACAAATACTGTGAATTCAGACATACAACAAGTATGCCATTTCGGATGCAGCCATTGATGGTACTCAATGAGTCTGTCTATGAATGTATGTATGTTTGTATGGATTTTTTTATTGATGCTGAATATGCTAGTAATATGCATGCTAATAAGCAACTAGTTAATAGTGAGAACTGGATCCTAAACTAAAGTGTGACCCTTTAATTTGATGGTTCCCTTTAGACATTTAGTTGACTATAAGTAATTTTCTTGTCAGCTACCAGTCATTAGAATATTAGTAAACTGTCTGCTTATCTGCTAACATTTTATTTTGATAGTCACCTAACATTCTACTGAAATTATGCATGTTCATAACCATTAGACTTCAATTAGGCTTTTGTTGTATTTTTAATACTCTCTCATAATTTTCTCTCATCTCAAGGGAAGCTCAAACATGTTTCCGTCACAGGTGATTCTTAAACATCAAGCAAGCATTTAATTTAATTAATTTAAAAAAAAAAAACTTTAACAGTAGCCTACAGCCACAAGAGGTGCAAAATATTATATCACAGACTCAACTTTTTCCGTACGACGACGAGACCTGTACCGGGGATCTTTCGTATCCTCCGTCGCAACCTGCCGGCCCTAGGCTCACTCCTTTTCCACCAGTCACCGCCGCCGAGCTTCATCGCGGCCGTCGCTCTCTGTACGATCGATTCTTCATCCTGCAAATCAGCCAAGGCGGCCAATAGATCGAGCAAAGCCTCGAACTCGCCCACTCGACACTATCATTGTCCCGCACAAGACCCGGCTCTCCTCGAGCTTTGGGTCGCAGCGGCAGGTCTTAAACGAGCCTGGGCCGTGCCCCAGTTCACACCGCAACAAAACCTCATTCGCCTCCCGCTTCGGCTCAACTTTTCACCGAGGCTCTTCCGGCCGCAGCGCCACATGTAGCCGGGCCTCCAGCTCAACGTTGCAGTCGCTAGCGCGAGACTGCCTCCGCTAGCACCACAGGCCTTGTTGCAATAATATTAAGTAAAGTCGCTAAAGGTAGGTCGTTTGTTGTTAAACGACCTGATGACATTATGGATGTTGATGTCATTTTTTTTGTAACCAAGACGCAAAACTGCGTAGAACACGCAATAAAATTACTCAAATTTTCTGTATTAATTTTCACTTGCTCTTTACCTGTATTTTAAATTACACATTTTACTCGGATAGACCGATAAGATGAAAAATATTTGATTTTCGTGAAAAGTTAAACAGTGTACAATCATAGGTGCAAACCAACAAATAAGGTGTATCATAAAGAAACTATTATTA
>NW_015662582.1:544323-552070 GCF_001515625.1 Sinocyclocheilus rhinocerous | reverse complement strand
CCTGCTCATTTGATACTGCCGCCGCAGTGCCCTGCTCATTTGATACCGCCGCTGCAGTGACCCGCTTAATTCGATGCCGCAGTGCCCTGCTCATTTGATACCGCCGGCGCAGTGCCCTGCTCATTTGATACCGCCGCCGCAGTGCCCCGCTTAATTTGATACCGCCGCCGCAATGCCCTGCTCATTTGATACTGCCGCCGCAGTGCCCTGAGAGTTTCCTTGGCTGTGTGTTTGGGATCATTGTCTCGCTTGAATGTCCACCCTTATTTCAACTTCATCATCCTGGTAGATGGCAGCATATATTTATCAAGAATGTCTCGGTACATTTTTCTATTTATCCTTCCTTCAATTATATGAATTTTGCCAGTGCTACACCATGATGTTTTGGGGTGATGTGCAGTGCCATTTGACCTCCAAACATGGTGTGTATTATGGCATCCAAGGAGTAAATTTTTTGTCTCATCCGACCAGACTATATTCTTCCAGTAATATCTGAAGCTCTCCACAAGTGATTCATTGGCTCTTGGACAACTCTTCTGATAATTATTTTCACTCCTCTGTCAGAAATCTTGTTAGGAGCACCTGGTCATGGCCGGTTTATGGTGAAATTATGTTCTCAGTCTTCAAATCTTGAAGGTTCCATGGGCCTCTAGATTTTCTATTGGATTCAAGTCTGGTGATTGGCTGGGCCATTCTAGCAGCTTTACTTTCTTTATCTGAAACCAAATGAGAGTTTCCTTGGCTGTGTGTTTGGGATCATTGTCTCGCTTGAATGTCCACCCTTATTTCAACTTCATCATCCTGGTAGATGGCAGCATATATTTATCAAGAATGTCTCGGTACATTTTTCTATTTATCCTTCCTTCAATTATATGAATTTTGCCAGTGCTACACCATGATGTTTTGGGGTGATGTGCAGTGCCATTTGACCTCCAAACATGGTGTGTATTATGGCATCCAAGGAGTAAATTTTTTGTCTCATCCGACCAGACTATATTCTTCCAGTAATATCTGAAGCTCTCCACAAGTGATTCATTGGCTCTTGGACAACTCTTCTGATAATTATTTTCACTCCTCTGTCAGAAATCTTGTTAGGAGCACCTGGTCATGGCCGGTTTATGGTGAAATTATGTTCTTTCCACTTCCGGATTATGGCCCCAACAGTGCTCACTGGAACATTCTGAAGTATAGAAATGCTTCTGTAACCAATGCCCATCAGTATGTTTTGCAACAATGTTGCGAAGGTCTTGATAAAGCTCTTTGCTTTTACCCATCATGAAATGTTTCTTGTGACACATTGGTCACACCTTTTTATAGGCCATCAGTTGGGACTGAACCAACTAATATTAATTTCCACTGACAAGGGGCAGGATTGCTTTCTAATTACTGATAGATTTCAGCTGGTGTCTTGGAAAAAGCCTGCACTGACAATGGAAATTAGAAGGTAGCAGCCTAAATATTTGGGTGGTGTAATATTATAATACAATGTCATTAATCAATATATTAAGATAACCCATGCTATTTAAATTATTAAAATAGCCTATAGACAACAATGAGCAATAATAATTCACCACACTGCATAGGATGATGCATGACAAATTCAAACGCACAGCTTCACTTAAATATTTATTAATTTGTTTAGTTATATCATTTATAATTTGAATAAGAGAACAACGCCATTAAACTTTGGGAAATCAAAAAATGATTTTATTCATTACATCATATAAATCTGATTTTTTTTTTTTTTCTTCAGGAAACGGCCAGACTAGAATAGCAACACAGTAGTGAACAATAAACGATATGGCAAGACAAAAATTAAATAATTAAACCAAAGTTTGACCAATTAGAGTAACGTGAGGCTAAAATATGTAAATATAATATCTGGATCACTGTCAGATGAGCCGTCAGATGCTGAGCCGACCCAGGACGCATAACTTACCATCAGACTCTCCATCACTCATGACATTTAGTGTTTCTAATACCTACCATCCATAAATCACCTTTTTTTTTTTGGTCATTTTGACTTTATTTATGAAACTGATAACCGCTAAATCAGTGAGTGAAAGGCGTTGCCTAGAAATGTACAATGTTAAAATATAAGCGGCAAGAAAATGACAGCGTGGAAATACATGCATTATATAGCGGGTAAATTTGACCCGCTAGCGCTTGTAGGTATAAATGCCCCATTTTTTGATCTGGTTTTATCTAAATTATTTTTAACAACATTGGATTGTAAATTACATAATTTTAGTAAAAGTCAATGACTGGGAGACTTCAATGTTTTATTTAAAATATTTTATGTACATTTGAAATACAGCCACGGGTAAAATTTACCCCGTGGCGGTTCTAGTGTTAAGCACCAAACTTCTTCAAAAGTTGTCAATTTTCCAATAAGTTTAGAATATGCAACCACTAAACGGGCAGAGATCAAAATGGACAAGTGTCAATAACACTGGAGTCTAAATGAGCTTTGTTTATTTGTGGTTAATATTCCGTGTATGATCCTCCACTGTAAATCTCCAGTTCTCTTATCGATGGGAACCTTATACAAAGTTCTCCAGCTTCTTTTAGGTGAGAGATCTATACCAAATATTTCTTGCCATTTAGACTCACATACTTGTTTCAATTCTTGAAATTGCATTACTTTTACACAAACATAGTACATGGATTTATTGCCCACCTCACGAAAATAATTAAGTTCTGTATTTACTTATTATTTACTATCAAAACTATTCCTCTAAATGATAATTGAGGGAGTAGCCATTTCCAGTTGGACAAGCGCACACACATCTTCTCTATCAATCCATCCCATTTTTTTTTCCTTTATACAAATCAGAACCTAAAAAAAAAAGCTCCTAGAAATTTAAGACCATCTTTACTCCATTCAACATTTCCAGGCAATTTTGGTACTGGACGTGTGGTTCCACACCATAAAGCTTCACTTTTCCCCCAATTCATTTTAGCTGAAGAAGCCTTTTCATAGCACTGAACACAATTCAATACACTCTGTATATCTTCTTTATCCATTATTGTCACAGTGAGGTCATCAGCATAAGCAGACAGTTTAATGGGTTTATTAAATGATCCTTCAATATATAAACCTTTTAATGAAGTTCTTAATACACAACAATGGTTCAATAACTAAACTGTAGTGTTGACCCGAAAGTGGGCAACCCTGTCTTATCCCCCTTCGGACTTTAATGGGTGTACTTAACCCTCCAGGCACTTTTATCATACATTCTGCTTTTTCATAGAGTAATCTGATCCATGAAATAAAACCATTTCCAAAGCCATATGCACTTAAAACATCAAACAGATAAGAATGAGCCACTCGTCAAAAGCCTTTTCTTGATCTAGGGATAATATTCCTAGATCAATAATGTTTAACATTGCATAGTCAATGACATCTCTTATAAGGAACAACTTATCTCTAATGCACCAGTTTTTTATACAATAAGACTGATCCTTATGAATTAATACGCCCATATGTTCATTCAGTCTGTTAGAAATGCACTCTGACGTCAATAAAGCTACAGGCCTCCAATTTTTGAGTAAAGTTAGATCACCTTTTTTTGGTAGCAGAGAAAGAATTGCTCTTCTGCAACTAACAGGTAAACATCCTGGTTGTATCGAATATAAAATCATATCATAATAATCTTTTCCAATAATTTCCCCCAAAAATAAAAAAAAATTCAGAGGGAAGCCCATCTAATCCAGGGGATTTTCCAGTTGATAATTCTTGCACAGCTTTAGTTACTTCTTGAAAGCTTAAAATACAATCTAAATCTTCTTTATGCTCTGATTTAAGTTTTGGGATTTAATCTAAAAGTTCAGTTTTACTATCTAAATCTGCTATATCAATATCATATAACTTGGAATAAAAATCAACAACACATTTATTCATTTCGGATGGGTCATAAAATAAGTCACCTCGATCATTCCTTAAACACAACATTTGTTTCTCTTGATACACTTTTTGTTCTAAGTTAAAAAAGAAGGATGTTGGTCCATCAATATCCCTAATATGAGAAAAACGAGCTCTAACAAGAGCTCCTTTTACTTTTTCTTGCAATACATTTTCTAACTGTAGCTTTTTTTCATTAATAACATTTTGTAATTGATTTTGATATATTTCCAACATTTTATTTTCAATTTCAAAAATCTCATTTTCAAGTTCTTTAATCATATTTTCCATTCTTTTTGAGGTATAACAAGTATATTGTTGACAGAAGACTTTAATTTCGGTTTATCCTACTTCCCACCACTGTATAATATCTCTAAAATAATTTTTATGCATCTGCCATGTTTGCCAAAATAAATTAATATTTGCACAAAAACCAGCATCTTGTAACAGCTTCTTGTTAAAATGCCAATATGAACCTACTTTACATTGCTTTGAAAATACACAATCTATTGTTATCATTTTATGATCCGAAATAATATTAGGAATTATATTAGCATTACAGATTATATTCCTTGAATTATTTGAAATATGTCTAACCTTGCCGCACAAACCTGTCCTTCTGAAACCTTCACCCAGGTATACTGTTTTAAAGATGGGTTTTCAGTTCTCCAGACATCATTTAGCTCTAAACTTTTAACAATATTTGACAAAACAGATGAAGACTGATGTGTGTTTCTTCATTATTTATATCCATATTAAAATCTAAAGTACAATTAAAATCTCCTCCCATAATAACAATATATTTTGATTTTAATGCATTTAGAACTTCCCTAATTTTCTTAAAAAGAACAATTCTCTCAGACCCTTTATTATTTGCATAAACATTCACAAAAATTACATTATAAGTATTTATTTCTGCTTTTACAACTAATAAACGACTTGGCTCTATCTCATGTTCAGATACAATTTTAACCTTACAGTTTGAACTAAAACATATAGCAACATCCGAACTAACATTGGAGCCGTGACTAAGAATATACTTCCCTTCCCACCATAAGCCCCATTCTACTTCATTACTTTTATCACTATGGGTCTCTTGAAGAAAAGTCACTCCAATATTTTTTTATGTTAAACATTCTGAAAGCAAGGCTTGTTTTCTTCTATCTCTAAGGCCATTTACATTCAAAGATGCTACTCGCAATGGCTCCATAAGACAGAGAAGTAAGGGAAAAACAGATAAGAAAGGAAAAACAAAGAGACAGACAAATAACCATTATAATTAATATTTCTCCTAATTTCCTTTCCTATTCTTTTATTTTGCCTAATCGTAGCTATTTGTTTTTTCAACCGAAAGCGTTTCTGTTGTGATAACACAGAAAAATTATACATTTTCCGCGCCCACACAACTGAAGCAACAAATTTAGCAATATCCGGGAAATAATCAGCAACATTGACCTTTTTTACCTTTTGTTTCATCCAAAAACTCATTAATCTGTTCCACAGTGTATAAATCATCACCTACTTTCGGGCAATCAAATATATCAGAACTACAATCATCATCCTTTACTCCATCATCCTGACTCACTGATAAAACCTCGTCAAAAACTACATCTTCAACCGCAGTCACCACCTTTACATCCTGACTCACTGATAAGACCCCATCAGAAACCACATCTTCAACAGTCGTCACCGCTTTTATGGCTATTTTACTACTACAACAAGGCTGCTCTTCTTGCACAAAACCAGCAGATTCACTAGAAATTGCACTCACCTTATTCTCTTCACCAGTATCCACACCTTGGCCTTCTGAAACTTTATCTGGTTCCTGATTCTGGTCACCCTGACTTTCCATTGCATTTTCATTTTCCACCTCTTGTTCTTCTCTTATCAGAGTCTCCTCTGGTCTATTTTTATGCGGACACAAGAATCTTTTGTGACCAGTATCACCACACTCAAAGCACCGTAAGCTTTAAGTGCTTGCATATAACACATAGGAACTATCCCCATCATTTACTCTAAAAGACACATCCAAAGTTTTATTCTGAGAATTTAAAAACATGTGAACTTGTCTTCTGAATGACATTACATGTTTTAGCGCTAGATTTTTACACCCTAAAGGTGCCATCTTAACTGGACTGAGTACTTTCCCAAAATGAGATAATTCTTTAACAATCACTTCGCTTTTAATGAATGGAGGAACATTTGAAATGGTTACTTTGGTAGCCGGTGCATACAGTAGAGTTGCTGGCACAAACATTCTTTTCACCCAAAGCCCATTTTTTTAATTATTTGATTGACAAGTTGTTCAGTCTTCAAAAAAACCATGACGGCTTTGTTCATTCGTGAAGCTGAATTTATATTTTCGTGACCAACCTGATCACCAACTACAATCAACACATCCTCAATCGAAGCGGTCGGCTCCGGTACACATCTAAACCCATTCCGGAGGGAAACTGACATCGTTCCCCCCATGGGAGATGCCATGCGGACGCCAAAAAAGACAGCACGGGAGAAAAAAACCTCTCTAAACTAACCTAAACCTAAAGACAAAAATTAAGAAGAAATGAAACATACTTTCAGTATGTTTTAGAAATAAAGAAAGAATAGAAAAACAACAATAAACACCAATTAGAAACGCTCTCAGACACATCCACTCACACAAACTCACTCCATGAGAGAGAGAGAGAGAGAGACTGACTTTTCAAACCACTTTAATTATATAAACAGTACAAGTTTAAAAACAAATCCTAACCAAACATAACATTCCTAAACATTACCAATTAAAAACCAAATTCCCTGAATCACACACAGTCACCAAAGCCCCCCAACACCCCATTTCCATTCAAAATAAAGGACATTATTAGTATGCTGATAATCAGTATATTCAATCACCACTCTTGACTCCACTAAAGACTTAAACAGAGTTACCATATTCACATTTTCACCAGAATTTTTACACTGATGAGACTTTAAAATTACAAGTTTAGCTTGTCCTATTAATAAATTGGCAAGTGTACACTGTTGCTGCCAAGACTTCCTATATCCGCAACCCAGAATAAATAGACTGTTGGTAAATGTAAAACCCAATCTTACAATAATTTTCTCTAATACTTCAAATAATGAATTAAGCCTAAAACACTCACAAAACATATGAAAAACATTGTCAAGAGCATTACAAAAAGGACAAACAGTCTCGTTAATCTTAGACACAAAAGAGTTTGAGGCTATAATACAATGTAGTATTCTCCTGTTACGGAAGGAGACTCACACAGAGGATTAGAAAAACACAATGTTAATTTATTTTCAGCAAGTGAAGCAGAGGGTATGGGCAGGTGAGTATTAAAGTTAGTTCGGAAGTCCTTTGGGAAGATGAGGAGAGATAACTCTAGTAATAGGGATTCCCAGGAGATCATGGAAGTGAGACAGAGGATAGCACACACCTCAGACGATGAGTGACGGGGTATCCACGGAGCAGGGGACTGGAACGAACACTGGAGGAAACAGAGGAGGTAAGTACAACTGGTAGGTAAGTCTTTCAATGAATCTCACGGATATCAGAGAGAGAGAGTCCACTTCGTTGGAACGAGATCGGACACTGGAGTGGTGTGAGGTGTGTGCTTATGAATGGGAGCTGAGGGTGATTGTTGATCCGTTACAGGTGCGGGTGATCAGAACTCAGGTGATGGTGTTCGCTGTGATTGTGAGGTGGCTGAGCCTGGCCGATCTGTGACAGTACCCCCTCCTCCACGGCCCGCTCCTGAGGGCCGAAAACCCCGACGTCGTGGTGGCCTACCTCTTCCTCGGGGCCCTGGGTGAGCTGGATGGGAGGAGTGAAAGGCTTCC
>NW_015662582.1:542169-544297 GCF_001515625.1 Sinocyclocheilus rhinocerous | reverse complement strand
GATGGTGAAGGGGCCAACATATCTGGGACTGAGCTTCTTGCAGGGCAGGCGCATCCTGATGTCCCGTGTTGACAGCCATACCTTCTGCCCGGGTTGGTATGATGGGGTCTCAGCCCTTCGAAGGTCTGCTGTTGTCTTGGTTCTGCACACTGCCCGCTGAAGCTGATGGTGAGCTGCGTCCCAGACCCTCTCACTCTGGAGATAAATTGTGGGCCACGGTCAGAAACAATGTGTTCAGGAATTCCGTAATATCTGAAGATGTTATTAAACATGATCTCCATGGCTGTGGGTAGGCCCTTGATGGGGAGAAGAAAAGGCTTATGGTCACACCTAGGAGGGAGAAGAATGCCTTCCATACTCTTGAGATAAATTGTGGGCCACGGTCAGAAACAATGTGTTCAGGAATTCCGTAATATCTGAAGATGTTATTAAACATGATCTCCATGGCTGTGGGTAGGCCCTTGAGGGGGAGAAGACGGCAGGATTTAGAGAATCGATCAATGACTACTAGAACACATGTGTTACCATCCGAGGCCGGCAGATCGGTGATGAAATCGACTCCTAGGTGTGACCAAGGCCGGTTGGGAACGGGCAGCGGAAGGAGCTTGCCAGATGGTAGTTGGCGTGGGCTCCTGGAGATGGCGCAGTCGGAACAGCCTTGGACGAACCTTCTCACATCCCTGGCCATATTGGGCCACCAGAAGCGATCCTTCAGCAGCGAGATGGTGCTGTTGGCCCCTGGGTGGCCAGTGCCCAGTGAAGTGTGGACGGAGTGGATCAGGGAAGTGCGTTGTGCTCTGGTAACATATTGTGCTCCTGGTGGACAGCCCGGCGGAGTAGGCGTGGAAGCATTGGTGGAGGTATCCGGGTTGTTGTTCCATTGGATGGGACTGACGATGATTTCCGTGGGGATTATGGGTTCTGGTTCTTCATTGATTTCCTCAGGAGCATGGAGACGAGAGAGGGCATCTGCTTTCACATTTTTGGGGCCTGGACGATAGGAAATGGTGAAATTGAATCTAGTAAAATAGAGAGCCCACCTTGCCTGACGAGGATTGAGTCTCTTAACGTCTCTTAGATACTGCAGGTTCTTATGGTCAGTGAGGACACTGAATGGGTGCTGAGCTCCCTCCAACCAATGCCTCCATTCCTCCAGGACTAATTTGATCGCAAGAAGTTCCCTGTTGCCGATGTCGTAGTTTCTCTCCGCCGGGCTGAGTTTGCGGGAGAAGAAGGCACATGGATGGAGTTTGGCTGGAGTCCCCTGCTGCTGCGAAAGCACCGCTCCTACCCCCGTAGTGGAAGCGTCCGCCTCTACCACGAACGGTTTGTTGGGGTCTGGGTGGACGAGGAGCGGTGCCGAGGTGAAGGCGTTCTTCAGGGTGTCAAAGGCCTCCGTGGCAGCTGGTGACCAGGACAGGGATTTGGGCTTGTCTCTCAGCATACTGGTGAGCGGACTGGTTATGGAACTGTAATGGTGGATGAATCTTCGATAAAAGTTTGCGAAACCCAGGAAACGTTGCAGTTCTTTGACGGTGGTGGGAACTGGCCAGTTTTGGATGGCATCGAGGACCTCACCAGTTCTCCAGGAGATGGTAGGATCATGTTGCACCAACCAAGGGCGCCCTAGGATCACATCAGTGGCAGAATTCTCCAGAACCAGGAGATGGAGTGCTTCCTCATGCAATTGTCCAAATTGTAAGTGAAGAGGACCCACACTGTGGCGCACATGTCTCCGGCTGAGTGGTTTTCCGGTCACCGATTGGACCTGGTAGGTGGTCTGGGTGGTCGTGGTCGGGAGATTGAGTTGGCGGCAGAGACTTCCGGAGATGAAGTTCCCGGCTGACCCAGAGTCGAGGAGGGCGTGTACTGGAAGGGAGATACCGGCGGCAGTAAGTTTCACAACAGAGGTGAGAGGCTGCATATTAACTATTGATGGTTTAATAACACTCACCATAGGCCGTGGCGGGTGAATAGGGCATGCCGCGATCACATGCCCTCCAGCTCAACAGTATAAACACAAGCTCTGGCTCAGCCGTCTCTGCCGCTCCCAAGGGGAGAGTCGAGTGCCGTCCACTAGCATGGGTTCCTGACCTGGTTCTGGAGGGCTGATGGTGTCTGGCCGACG
>NW_015662582.1:524922-541927 GCF_001515625.1 Sinocyclocheilus rhinocerous | reverse complement strand
TCCTTCTTGGCCACGAAGAAGAAGCTGGAAGCAGCAGGGGATGTGGAAGGGCGGATATAGCCTTGATGTAAAGCTTCCTCGATTTACTCCTCCATGGCCTTCTGTTCAGGGAGTGACAAGGGATAAATCCTTCCATGGGGCACTGGCTCACCCGGAATCAGATCTATGGCACAGTCCCATGGCCGGTGCGGAGGTAACTGGGAGGCTTTCTTCGGGCAGAATATGTCACTGAAGGGGGCATAACAGGCTGGAACATCTACTGACTGTTTCCCTATCGGGCTTTCGATAGACTTGGAGCAGAGTGTGAGGGCTTCGGAGTGCGGAGGTGATGGCTGAGGAAGGTGGGGGAAACAGTCAGGAAAACAGGTGCTGCCCCACTTCAGGACCTCACCAGTTCTCCAGGAGACCGACGGAGGAGGGGAGTGCATGGAGAGAGGTGAGGTTCCGTAATGCAAGATTGCATGCGATTAGCGCAGCGGATGGATAGCTGAATAAACTGTTCCAAGCTGTAGGTGTCATCGTATGCTGCGAGCTGAAGTTGTACTCTCGGCTCAAGTCCTTGCCGGTAGGTGGTCATAAGTGCGCGCTCATTCCAGCCCCTGGCTGCTGCGAGGGTTCTGAACCTGAGAGCGTAATCATTTATAGACAGAGATCCTTGACGGAGATGATATAACGCTGATGGTGTCTGGCCGACGGAGGAGGGGAGTGCATGGAGAGAGGTGAGGTTCCGTAATGTAAGATTGCATGCGATTAGCGCAGCGGATGGATAGCTGAATAAACTGTTCCAAGCTGTAGGAGTCATCGTATGCTGCGAGCTGAAGTTGAGGCTGCTGTGTCAGTGCGAGCGAACACTGCAGCAGAAATCCGTTGCACTCCTCCGCCAAGCCAGAGAAGGGCGCTGGTCGGGCCATGGGACTGGTAAGTATTGTCATGGAAGAGGGAGCGATGGTGGTGACGGGCCTAACCGGTGGTGTGACAACGGCAGGGGTGAGTATCCTTTTGAGGGCATGCACGATCTCCTGGAACGGGTCGGGAGCACTCATCTTGCTGACTCCTTTGTGGTCCGATCTTCTGTTACGGAAGGAGACTCACACAGAGGATTAAAAAAACACAATGTTAATTTATTTTCAGCAAGTGAAGCAGAGGGTACGGGCAGGTGAGTATTAAAGTTAGTTCGGAAGTCCTTTGGGAAGATGAGGAGAGATAACTCTAGTAATAGGGATCCCCAGGAGATCGTGGAAGTGAGACAGAGGATAGCACACACCTCAGACGATGAGTGACGGGGTATCCACGGAGCAGGGGACTGGAACGAACACTTGAGGAAACACTGGAGGAAACACAGGAGGTAAGTACAACTGGTAGGTAAGTCTTTCAATGAATCTCACGGATATCAGAGAGAGAGTCCACTTCATTGGAACGAGATCGGACACTGGAGTGGTGTGAGGTGTGTGCTTATGAATGGGAGCTGAGGGTGATTGTTGATCCGTGACAGGTGCGGTTGATCAGAACTCAGGTGATGGTGTTCGCTGTGATTGTAAGGTGGCCGATCTGTGACACCTCCACTGAATATCCCCACATCTCTTAGAGAGAGGAGGCTTATACAGCAACCTCCATGGTGGATAAATCTCATCTGAAATAGAAAGCCAAGAACTCCATTTAGTATCTGGTATTTGCTTCAATTGTCCCAAATGTACAGATTTGACACACATATGGTATAAAATTTTTTTTCCCAATACAATGAAACACCAAAGCACTATAACCTTTCAGCAATTTTGTCTGACTGTTATAATTAGATCCCCAATCTTTAGGAACTACCTCGAACTCAGGAAATGTCTGATAAATAAAACCATTCAGAAGAACATTATTAATAAAGGAAATAAAAGTCTGAGGGAAAGATACCTTAAGATTCCCAACTAATCCCTCCACAATTCTTACTGAATTTATCCCAACTTGATCAGCAATTGCATGTACAGTTCTCCATTGGCCATTCTTTAAATCAATCAAGTCCATGACTTTTGTTAACCCAGCATTAAAAAATGCAATGACTAAAGATGATGACACATTTGCTGATAAATGAAAAAGGGGATTAAAAAAAGAGTTTCTGAAATACCATAATGTTCATCTTCATGTCTCAATATTTTAAAACAATTCCAATATTTAATCACTCCTAAATAAAAACTGAAAGGTAAATAATGCACTTTCTCCACCAAGGTCGTCTGCATTAGGAACAACTGTTTATCAAGACCAAATCCTCCAAAAGTCTTGAGTATATATAATCCAAACACACCCCAAGACACAGGATCTGAACTATACATAAGTTTTTTGTAATGATTGTAACCTCATTGCCATGACTTTAGATTCCAAATGTATTAGTCCTTGGCCTCCCTCTGCCACAGGAAGATAAAGGATACCTGGAGGAAGCCAATGGCAGTCATCCCAAAAAAAAATAACCAAATGCTTTTTGAACTCCAGAAAGTAATTCCTTTGGATGATCTAATACAGTAAATTTATGCAATAACATTGAAGCTGCTAAATAGTTAATAACCAAGCATTTCCCCCTATAAGAGAGATGTGGAAGAATCCATCGCCACTTCTGAATTCTAAGAATTACCTTGTCGGCTAGCCCTTCCCAGTTATTTTCTGTATAGCTATTAGTCCCAACATATAAACCAAGGATACTAAAACCATCTCTGGCCCATATGCATTGCTGCGGCAGCCTAGGAGCTCCTGCGCCCTGCCAGTCACCCAAAAGCAAGGATGCACATTTCTCCCAATTAATGCGTGCAGATGAAGCCTGCTGATATTTATTTAAGGAAGAAATCAATCTTGTAACATCTTCTGAGTCTTTTATAACTATTGTTATATCATCAGCATAAGCTGTAAGTTTAACTGAATCTACATTGGGGTCACTAGGAATCTTAAAACCACTTAGCTGCCTCCTAAGTGAGACTAATAAAGGCTCAATAGAAATTTCTTACAGAAGACCAGAGAGAGGACACCCTTGCCTTATTCCCCTGGATACAGAGAAAGGTCTAGTTAAGAAACCATTCATCTTCAACATACTATACATTGCATTATATAACATTTTAATGAGAGATACAAAATAAGGACCAAAACCAAAAGCTTCCAGAGTTTTAAATAAATACTGGTGATCAACCCTGTCAAAAGCTTTTCCTTGATCCAATGAAAGATACCCAATGTCCAAATTGTGAATTTTTGCCACTGTAATCATATCCCTCATCAAGAACAGATTATCAAAAAGTGTCATTTTGGGAACACAAAATGTTTGGTCCATATGATTGACTAATGCCATATATTTCTTAAGTCTATTAGTCAAAGATTTAGATAAAATCTTAAAATCAACACATATCGGACGCCAATTCTTTAGGCACCCAAGATCCTCCTTTTTTGGGATTAATGTTAGAATTGCCCTTCGACAACTCAAAGGAAGGGTCCCTTGATCGATGCATTCAAGAAAAACGTCATACATGTCCTGTCCTAATAGATTCCAGAAGAATTAAAAAAAATTCTGCTGTGAGCCCGTCCAATCCAGGTGACTTCCCAGAACACATTTCCTGAACAGCTTGTGAAATATCTCCAAAAGTCAAAGGCCTGTCCAACTCATTACGTTCTTCTTCTGTTAATTTGGATAAGTCACATAAAAGTTCAGCAGTTGCTGCATCATCACATAATTCCGAATGGTATAAATCCTCATAAAAAGAAAGAGCATAAGATTGAATTTCCCGATCATCTGTTATCACACCGCCTCCTGGTTTTTTCAACTGATAAACTCTTCTGTTCCCTTAGTTTTTTTTTCAAGACCAAAGAAGAATGATGTAGGAGCATCCGTGTCATTCAGCTTTGCAAATCTGGTCCTTAGAAGGGCTGTTTTTCCTTGTTCCTCCAATAAATTATTTAAAAGGAGTTTATCTTTTGCAACAGAGTCAATGAAAGTTGAATTATTGTGGGTACAGTCACTGCTTTGCCCATAGCTTGTTCAAGGGACTTCATTCTTGCTTTGAGCATTCCAGCACTATGTGCAGTATACTGCTGGCAAAAAGACTTGATTTGTGTCTTACCAACATCCCACCATTGACTCAGTGACTGAAAATTACATCTCTCCTCTCTCCAAGCTTTCCAGAAAAGATTATAGAAGTGAATAAAAGTGCAGTCCTGCAATCTATTATTGGGGAACGCCTCGTCGTGACCCGTGTCGGAAGCATACATTGAAAAAACACCAACAACACGTTGGCCGGCGACAGCCATGACGTCACTACCGGTGTGACTATAGTATAAATAGGCACCGGGAGAACACATCATCCTCTTCTTCGTCTTCACTGACTGTTTTGTTTGAAGCGTGCATTTCTGTGGTAAGAGTGATCTCTATTCATATCATTATGGCGAGCACTAGCAAAGCGTTTAGAGGATGATTGCATCCATGTCGTCGTTATTTGACATCTGATGACACACACGATCTATGCGTTGTTTGTTTGGGGGAAGAGTACGCACGCGATGTCCTCGAGGGGGCAATTGGCGTGCTCTGCGAGCATTTTCCAATGAAAAAGCTCTGCTCTCGTTTGTCTCTCTTTTCGAGGAAAGAGGGGCAGCCATCTGCTTCCTGCGATTCAGGACCCGCCGCTGCTGAGGCACGGATGAGAATGAGCTCATGGGGATCGCAGGTGGATCTGGCCGACGAGTTTAAAGAGGGGTTTTCCCTCTCGCGATCGTCGGGGCAAGTGCTCTGCTGAGTTCAGGAGGATGATGTTATTTAATTAACATCGTCTGAACCAGGGGCCAGTGCTCTGCTGAGTTCAGCCCAGGAAGAGCAGGAAATGTCTGAGGAGAGCGAAGAAGCTGAGGCTGAGCCTTCTCAATCCTCCTGCCCTGCGTATGATGAGCTCTTAGAAGTTATGGATCGCGCCACGGCGAGGCGTGACTTGCCATGGAAGCGGGCAAAGAAAGTGACGTTGCGAGGTCGTCTCGATGAACGTTATCTTTCTGGCCATAACGCTCCAGCTCAGGTGAGCCTTCTTTTCTTCCTGATCTCCATACAGAGATCGAGAACGAATGGAAGAGGCCGTTTTCCTCACGCATCCATCGATTCCAGCATATGAGTTATGCCAACATCGAGACGATGCGCGAAAATGGCTATGAGAAGATGCCCCTATAGAGAGACGCTGGTCAGCTATCTCTCTATGGGTGAGACGTCCTCTCTTAAGACTCCCTCCTTGCCATCTAAGCCCCTTCAGGATACATCTCGCTTGAATGGCAGGGCATACGCAGCAGCAGCACGTCGGGCTGTCGCTTCATTGCACATGATGGTGGTGCTCCAGGCATATCAGGCTGACCTGCTGAAAGACCTGGATAAAGGCGAGGGCCTTTCTCCTGATGAGGTAGCTGAGTTGCGCCGCACCACGGATCTCGTGGGACAGCACCTGTTTTCCTGACTGTTTCCCCCACCTTCCTCAGCCATCACCTCCGCACTCCGAAGCCCTCACATTCTGCTCCATGTCCATCGTTCAGGGAGGCGAAGGCGCGCTCAGCGGCCTTCAAATCCTTCATTCCACGAAGGTCTGAGCCCGAACAACCTAGGGGTCCTGGCCCGTCTCGGTTCGAGGATCAGAGATGGGCACAGAAGGCTTGTGTCGCGGCTCGCGCTCCTCCCCTGCCTGCGGGTATGGGTAGGAGGAATCACGGGTCAAAGGGAGGTAGGCAAGACCTAAGGGATGTGATCCAGACAAGGCGTCAGTAACTGCTAGCTGTTCCAGCATTGGAACATGCTGTAGGTCGAGCCCCCTCTCGATTGAGAGCTGGGTGTTTGCTCCCTCAGCTAGAGATTTACTGCAAGCCACTCCAGCATTATACCTTAGATCGAGTTGATGACTTCTGGGGTGTTGTGCTCCCTCAGCTAGGTAACTTACTGCTAGCCTTTCCAGCATTGGAACATGCTGTAGGTCGAGCCCCCTTCTCGAATGAGAACTGGGTGTGTTGCTCCCTGTTCGCACGCTAGTACTTTGCGTTCTTTCTAAAATCCTGTATGGTAATTTTAATAATAATTTTAATAAATTAATTTCACCTGATTATGATGTTGCCTTCTACCGTATTGTTACTGGCCATCTCATTGTCAAAAAAAAAAAAAGTATGATTGGCAGCATTTATTGTGTTTTCTTTTTTTTAATTCCGTTTTCTCTATGTGTTGTTAAAATTTAATGTAGACCTAACCAGTTGTTTATTTAATACAAAATTTTTTTGACATATCACAACCAGCATATTAATATAAGAAGCTTGTTTACATTAATTGCTATTTAATGTTTATGACCCTGGTGGGTGCGTTGTTACCCATGCAAAGAGGTTAGTCCATCATAATAGAGGTTATGTACTGTACATCTAGAGTACATGCCAAACTCCAGTCCTGAAGGGTCACTGTCCTGTAGATTGTAACTGATTAGCTGGTCCAGGAGCTAAACCCTGCAGGACAGGCCCTCCAGGAACTGAATTTAAACCCCTGAGTACCCCCTGAAGCCCCAGAGATTTACAAAAGCAAAAACAGTTTGTTCAAATATTGATAACTAACTAGCTAAATAACTAAATAACAATATCTATCTATCTATCTATCTATCTATCTATCTATTTATAGGCGCTTTCGTACAGAGTTATGGATCAACTGTTAATTTAATTGATTATGAAACTGAATTGATATATAAGAAACTGAATACAGAAAACAGAATAAACAGCGTTCTAAGCCAATGCAAAATGTTGATTTCAGATCAGTCATAAATCCAGGATGAAACGTAGCTGCTTTATGTCCAGGGAAGAGGATACAGAGGCGTCAGAGCTGGTTAAGCAAGAGATCTGGGAAATACAAATAAAAAAAATCAGCAGAGTAAAATCACTTTACAATCTCAAGCCAAAGTATCTCTGATCTCTGCAGATATTACTTGAGATGAGGGGGGAAAAAAAAGATCGGATAGGGAAAGCTCTGGCTTCGTGTGGATGTAGCCTCAGAAAATACAGTTTCACTTCAGTTCATTGAATGTCCCATGTTAATGTGGGCATGAAATGTAAGCATAGTAAACTTCCTTAAAACTGCGTGAAATACGTAGGAACGGACACCGCAAAATCAAAATGCTTTTTATAGTGATATCAATGTATACAACTGGTGAAACATTTTTTAATCTATGATCTGTGGAATATCGCATTCGACGAATCTGTCGCCCTCTAACATCTGCTGGAAATTCAGGTAAACATACTTGCGTGCACGCACGCGTGCATCCCCAGTTGATCCATAACACAGGAGGAACCTTTTCATAGTTCCTAGAACTATTGGCAGAAATTCCCGTTTTTTGATGCGTTCACACCGCAGGAACTAGGAACATATTTAGTTATAGGTACTCCGTTTGGGGGAACTAATTTAGATCAGATCCTACTTCAGAGTAGGGTATAAAACAGTATTATACAGAATAAGGAGTTACGTCACAATCTTTTCACTCCGCATTGCATTTCGGGAAGGCGCCGCCATATTAGCAGGATACGCTATCCGTTCCCACGGTTACTTTTCATTCTCTATAAGGATAAGTGCTCTAAGTATCTTTTGTTTTGTTTTTGCCTTTAGGTTAAACAATCATTCATTATTCATTGTATTGTTTGCAGGGAAGATAAGCTATTTTATCGCACTGCATGATAATTAGATTTTTTTTCTCTTAGGTTTTGTAGAATTTGGTTTACTATGTTTACCTGATTAGCGTGAAAACAGTGTCGCTGGACGCTCGCTGCTGCTTTAGCCATCATATGGTAGATTATCCAAATAAAAGTGTGTTTGACAAGCTGACATATGTCGATCCATTTCTTTGTTGGAAACTTTTAAGTGGAGACAGACTCTGCAGGCAAAAACACTGTTTTTTCATGCACCTGTCAAGTTTGAGATTTTGGGCTATTTGGTTTTTCATAAAGTCTTTTTTCAGACTAGTGGAAAGAAAACATCCAAAAAACACTTTTAAGTGTTTCTTTTATAGCACTTTATCTATTTGTGTCAATAGATTTCAATTACAATACATATTTTTAAAGGCCGTTTTCTCAAAATGAGTTTTTTCTCCTACATTGAGCCATAAATCTCCACTTTAGTAGCACTTACACACACCAAACTTTACATTTTTATTCCTGTCTATATCATGAAGGTTTTTACAGAGGGATTTGTTCATATATAACAGCGATCGTGACCATCACCCGGCGCCAGGTAACGACCGCACCCAGAAACACACGGATGGTACGACATCTTTAAAAAGACGCATCTTTAAAAAGACGTTCCACCCATGAAGCTCTTTTAGATGGAAATAGCTCTTTTAGCGTGCTGAAGCGCACAGGGGAGATGGCCGTCTGCAACACACACAGGGGTAGTGCAGCCTGCTGTGTGCAACCCACTCGACACGGGAAACCACCACCGCTGAAGCGCCGTACCGCCAACACGAAGAGCTCTCCAAGAGCGTGCTGAACTCGTTCAGTCTTCTTGTCTCAGTAGAGTAGTCAGGAGCAGAACGATGTGATCGCTCGGCTCCTCAGCGAAAAGCTGAATATGCGCTGCATCTGCTGCCTACTTATACTCACGCTGTGATCAGCGGCAGCTGGATGCAATAATCGCATGCCAATTTGCATTGGCTCGTTTAGTTTACACTCGAAGTAGATTGGTCTCTCTAAGCGAGATCCCAATTTGTCGGTCATCCGACGTGATGTCGAGAGTGACCGACTGAAAGGGAATCATCTTTCCATGGCCACATAGTAGAATCAGAGATTGTGGGTCACATTCAGCGAACAGTCACAAACTCACTGTACTTTTTATATTTATTTCAACAAATGACAAGCAAAATCAAATCCCAAGGAGCTTGTGAACAGTTTTGTAGCATTGTAAAATGCTGGTTTAATGTACTAAGACAGTGATGCTAAAAGACATGCAGATGAGCCAGAATATTAATGCGACATGTATAAACATTAAACGTAAAGTGTTTTCCTCTCTTTAGAAAACTGTAATGTAGAAAGCGCTTATGGATTAAGACAGGGATATTTAAAGTTCATATTTTGAGCTCATCTGTTTTTCCTGCTCATATTATGCTTTATTAGTAAAATGTGTGTACTGTCTCGGTGCATTAAGCGTTCTTTATATGAGAGGAAAATGCTTAACGTGTAAACAAACGCGTTGCGTTCACATTTTAAGCTTATATCAAATGCTGCCCTAACCTCAATAGTGGAAAGGCAGCGCTATCCTGCAAGTATGAGTTTCCCAGAACTCAACGCGGCATTACGTCACATTCTCATTCTTTATAGGAACTATCAGTGTATGCTGATTGGCCAAACGCATACGAAACACCGGCAACCCGGCATTTTTAAAAAGCCATGTAAACATATTTCTCCATGAACATGGAAAACAGCGATAATGGCATTTTGTTGGCTGCAGCGTTGTGTTCTTTTGTCAGCCTCGATGAAAACACTGCAAGTTGTCGTAGGAGATTTATTTAGAATTTCGTGCTCTTTTAATCGCGCAAATTGTGTGTTTACATTCCATCTCCATTATCATGAAACCCATGATAAACATAAAATATAGCTCCGGACACAGTACCTCTTTTTGTCTTTGTCCTGTAGGGTCCAAGGCTGTGGTGTCAGCGGATGATGTTAACTCTCTAGCAGTACATACCTTTTCAGTGTGTCCTGCTCATCTCAGGGTTCTCCAGCTGGCTGCTGAGCTGAAATTTGCCCTGGAAGGACAGATATGTGCAGAGGACAAGGAGACCCTGCGGAGACAAATGCCCTCTGCCACGGCTCACTCTCTGCTGCTGTGGATTGACAGGAGATCAGCGATTTCAGTGAGAACTTTTTTTTTTTTTATTCGATTTAATTTTATTATTTTATTTTATTTTAAGCACTTAGTCCTTGCCAGAGTTACCTTTTGCTATTTACAGAGCATATCTGTCACAGTACAGTTTAATGATAGTGGTATTTTATTAGTGACATTCTAATGAATGTAATTATTTTTTGCACAACAGTTTGTTCTGGTCTTATCCACCTTATTCCCAAATGCGGAAGTAAGCCTATTGGCGAGACTTCCAGTTCATTATCCGCTATAGAGAAATAACGAGAAGAATAACAATGTGCAGTAAACAGTAAATCTGTTTGCATTACAAACCAGTGTGTTCATTATTAAGATAATACACTAAAATAATTTGGTAAGACACACCAATTTGCAATATCCCGCAACAAAACGAGAGGTTTTGTACAGCTAAAAGTAGCTGGAAGCAAATGAGACTGGAAGCAAGACCCATAAATTTTACAAATGGCCGCGCCCATTTTTACGTAAAGAATAAGGTGGATAATTTAATTGGCCGGGCAGCATTCTGATAATTAGTATGACACCACTGAGATGCTTTGCTATTTGCATCACTTCACATTTCTTCATTTAAGGTGCTCCAGTCTAGAATATGCCAGTGATGAGTTGTTGTTTTTGCCAGGATCGCTTTGAGTAAGGTTTCTCTCACCAGTGAGTAGAGAATGAAAAAAAGCAAAACCACAGTGGAGCTTTAAAGGTGCTGTGTGAAAATTGTTCACTGTATTAAAGCATATATTCAAGCAGATATTTAAGAAACATGCTAAATTCACATACTTGTTTTTCAGAGAAAAAAAAAAAAGATTCTACAGCCAGTTATTCTGTTTTGAATATGCACTCATGTCAGATTGTTTGCTTTTGTTTTGGTGTGATTCCACCCACTGTCAATTTACCCAATAGTATTTTGACACCCCGGGTTGCCAGTTGGTGGAAAACACAGCAGCCATGCTAGCAAAAGAACTGGCTCAGAGATTATATCCTAAAAAGCATCAGCTTCTATCTAAAAAGCTCAGAGGCATATTAAAATGATAAATTATTGTCACCTTCCATTGTCAGTTGTGCATGATCCTCTTGCGTGCCCACAATCTGGCAACCTGTGTGAGCGTTGAGTCTGAGGAGGTGGCATAAGTTTAGAAACAAGAAGAAAAAATGGTTTGGCAGAGGAAAAAAGAGTGGAGGAGGAGAGTAAAGGAGGAGAAAAGGGAGGGGGAAAAAAGAAAAAGAAAACAAGGGCAGCTGGCAGGAGTGAAGTCTGATATTACAGACCGCTTCTCCAAACCAGATGCTCAGGAACCTAAACCAAAGGCTAAACTTAGAGTAAAGACAAAGAAGAAGAGAAAGAACTCACAGTCTTTACATGAAGGGTGAAAAGAAAGAAAGATGCATTCACTCTCCTCATGTCTGAGATAGTTATATGAGACTTAAGGATCTCATAATGGCCCTGCAAAATGGAATGGGACATTGATTTTTACAAACATTTTGCATGGCTTAAGAAGGTAAGCATTACTTTTTCTGTTCTTGTATACTGATTTTTTTTTCTCCATTTTGTTCATGCCAGATTGTGGTAGTCAACTGAAAACTGAATCCTCCATAACCACCAAGAACTAGGAAATTTCAGCATGCAAATTGTGGGGTGGGGTGGAGGGGGGAATACAAAATAAATAAATCTGTGGGTGCAATTACTTCTTAGTGAATCTGTTCAATAATACCTAATGTGAAATGCATGTGATATTCAATATGTGTTCATGGCATTAAAGGTTTATGATGGATTATGAGTGTCATATACTGTATGAGGACAGATTGTTTACCTTTGTTTTAAGCATGCAACATGTTTTTCATAAGATGCTGTGCAGCATTCTGTGGGATTATCCAAAAGCATCTGCTGTATGCTAAGATTCCATGTAATTAACAAATATATAAAATGCCTCAGGTAGTTACAGCTGTGTATATTCTGTATAACAGCACATGTGATAGTGTGATATTATAGACAGAAGTTCATATAACAGGGTTCCCTTTCGAATGGGAACTTCTACACTACATCCAATGAGACACTATAAGGGGAATGCCCTAATCATGACTGGTGTCTGAAGCTTGTGTCTAAACACAACAAGAGTATAAGTGGGAGCCTGCTAGGCCTGGGTGATAAAATGGTATCGTATTTATCGACGGTACACCTTCATCGATAATGATAGAAAACATGTTTGGTATAGCGCTCGATATAGGTGCGTGCTTTGAGCGACAAGCAGACAGCCAATAAGATGTTAAAATGAGTGCTGTGCCTGCTTGCGTTGAGATTGGAATAAAAAAAGAATAAAAAATAAAAAATCACATCCAAAGGCAAAAACTGTGCATTTGAATTTTAGATGTGCATCCGGGAGACTTACCAGTGGTGCACGAGATGCAGTGTTGATATAAATGTCGTTGTTGCATTTTATTGTTTTTGTTAGCCTATCAAGTTGAACCTATGAGATGCGCCACAGCTGCGTTTTTCATTTAAAAATGTTAGAGAAAAATTTTGGTTAGGTTAAAACTGAAACCAAGCCATTCACACAGAACATTTTCTGTGCACTTTCGAGACTGACAACTATGACTGTTGCATTCGCGTCTCGCACAGGAGATGTATAGATAGACATATAAAGTTAAAAGAGATTCAACTTTTAGAAAACATGTCTCGATAATTTGTGGGGGATTTATGCTGTGTTCACGCCATGTCGTAATTACCTTAATTCTGAGATGACAACACGTGACATTCTACTCAGAGCAGAATTATGTGTTTCTATGGCAACACTATCAATGCCAAAGCCATCACGTGCTCCGGAACTTGTAATTACAATTTGTAAGCTCGGAATGTTCTGAGAGTTGGACCAGTGACAGCTGTACCACCTTACTGCCGCCATATTAATTTAGGCACTATTTAGGTGCTACCTCTGAATACGAGAACATGGGCAACACTGAGTAAAACGTCACGTCATCTCGGAATTATGTTAATTACAAGATGGCGTGAATGCAACATTATTCCATTCCACTGCGTCTCATATGTTTTTTAATTAAATCTGTGTGATCGGTGCTTCAGATTTTTGTATTAAGCTATGCATAAATACATGATGCTGTTTTGTTCATAATTGTTTATGCAATTTACAAAATTCTATTTGACGCATATACAATATAAGAACGGAGATTTGTTTAAATATAATTTTGTGTTTGACTGTTAAAACTAAAATTATTTGTTGTTTGTCTTAATAAACTGTGCAAATTAAAAATAAAGTGGTTAAAATTAAAAATATATATATACTGCTCTTTGTTTAAAAAAGGTTATTAAAATTTTTCAATAATTACCGATACCGAATGATATGGAACATTATATCGTGATAATTTTTTTAGCTATATCACCCAGCCCTAGAGCCTGTAATGTACGCCATCAGCTTTTTTTGTCTTCGAGAGCCATTTGTTTACGTTGCAGCGTATGATTATTGTGGAACACTCAACCAACCATTTCAGGAAGTGTGTCCTCCATGTCGTAGATATCTGACACCTGCAGACACACAAGTTGTTCAATTCAGTGCAATTCATGTTTATTGAATTTAATTGAACAACTTGTGTTCAATAACACAAGACACACAAGTTAGTGTTATGTGCTTGGGTGAGAAGCATGCATGTTCAGTTCTTGAGAGAGCTGATGAAGAAGCTCGCATTTGAAGTCAGCATTTGTCTCTGTTTTCTAGAGAGATGTGGTAAAGGTGTCTGTCCCCCTGGCTTTGGACCCTCTATGGCCGAGGCACAGCATATACTCATCTTGTAGGGGCTGCAGGTCGAGTTGCCAGAGGAATTCGAGAGAGGTATGCCTTTCTTGTGGTCCTTTCACCCACTTGAGGATCCTGGAGAGGCATCTCTTGAGTCTTCTGATCCAGCAGATAGCATTTTGCTGGCACTATCCAAACAGGAAGAGATGGATATGGCCGAATAAGGCATGGATGTTTGCAAGTGAGCTTTCCCAGCCTCCCAGCCCTGCGTACAAGGAGCTGCTGGATGTGATTTCCCCATTATGTTTGGGCAGTAAAGCTGTAGCTCCCCTGTGTTTCCCTATGGGTACAGATTTTAGATGATATGTTTGCTCGCCTAAGGCTAAGGGAACTAGAAATGTTCTCCATGGGCCAGTATTCCCTATAGGTGGTGTCTAGCAGTTGATTCACAAGGAAGGGATGCCATGCTTCGGGCCTGCCTGCAACGTTTTCTTTAGACAAATATATTGATGATATATGTTCATGCACCCTCTTATACTCTTGGGTGCACCTGTAGTGATGTCATGGATTGTCGATGGCCAATGGAATTGTCAGGTTTTGACACATGCTTCAGTTCCCCTTCTCAGTGAACTAAGGTTACACTCGTAACCCAAGACGCTCTTCAAATCTTGTCCTGGAGGTCCACTGTAGAGTTTAACTCCAACCTTAATCAAACACAAACTAATCAAAGTTTTCAGGATAACTAGAACATTGCAGCCAGGTTAGATTGATAAGGAATGAAGGTAAATTATGCAGGACTGTGGACCTCCAGGTTCAATATAAAGAACACTTGTGCCACCCTTAGGTACACGACTTTGAAAGTCGTTGAATTGTTTGTTTGTTTTTTTAACACAACTATCATCGCCAGTTCTAGTCAAAACACATTTTATACTACAGCACTTGGATCGGAGATAGGTCTAGAATATATATTGAACCAGCTAAATTGATGCTTAGATCATGTTTCTGATCATTAAAACATATCAATCTTCACCCTATATGAACCAGCACCAATTTGCCTCCAGTTTTGTTTTTTGTCTGCAATCTACATTAACTGTCGGTGAGAATGTGTAAGCTGCATTATATGTAGTAATTATTGATTCTGAGCTCTACAACTTTGCTTCTGCAGACCGACTGCCCAGCTAATGAAGGTCTTTAGAACTGTTTAGCCTTGTTCAGACTGTCAGCCCAAATCCAACTGAAATCCGATTATATTTAGATCGTATGAACGGCAACGAACTACATGAAATCCGATTTGTGCAAATCCGTTTCGAGCTACATTCATATGTAGATTGGAATCCTATTCAAATCGCATTCCTGGAAATCCGTTTCAGTCTGACCACTCAGATCGGATTTGGTGTAGCTTTTTCACGTTCTCGCGTAAAACGTAAACACGTCAGACGTTTTTCTAGAAAACATAATAAATGTCAGAAACAAGCTTGTGTTGTTGCGAACTGTAAGACAAGCGGAAAAAGACAATATACTGCTAGTATACTCATCTTTTTGAGTGTTGAAACCAGCGGAGATGGCAGCACGGGATAAAGTCACACATTCCAGCTTCCTGCATTTCTGATGCTGCCTCCCACTGGGCAAAGTTACATCCAAAGGACGTCTCTTTGATGTCTTTGCACGCATTGAAAAGACGTCCACTGAGGAGCCAGAATGAAAGTTTTTAGGACTTCTTTTTTTGATGTGTTCTGCACGTCTAATATAGACATTCATGGAACCTCCGTACAAGGTTAAAAACTAGTTCAACTGTGGTCAGTGGACATCATTTCAACATCATTTAAGGTCTCATTTAGACATAATTGATACTGTTTCTGGACCAAATAAACTCTCTCAGGATGCATGAACCTGTTAACCCGCACCTGGATGCCAGTGCACTGAATGCTCTGTGTTTGCACGTATCAATGTTTACAAATAGATTAAATGAAACGGGACAAAATTAATCTTGACAAACTATATATCATTATAAAGGTCTAAGCCTCAAGCATCGGTGATAGGTCGCTGTTTTTTAATGGAAAGCTTATAAGGAATGTATTTGCTAAATTTTTGTAAGCAGTACACATCAAAACATGTGTAACCGAGCGATAGCCAATGATCAACTTGATTCCGACTTCGCCAACAGGGTTAGATACCCACGGAAATAATTAAACACAGCAACACAAGTTCAGGGCCTAGACATCAGATGTCCATATGCATAGAACTCCACAGAGGAAGATCTGTCAAACAGAAAAACAAAAACATAAATACAAAACAACTATCAATCTTTAACAAACTAAATAAATAAACAATATAAAATCAACACAAATAAAACACCTGTCAGCGTTGTAACCACTCAAAACACAATCCTTTACATCACCCAATAATTATACATAAATATTATCACTATAACAAACCTAACCATCTAACACAAACACATACCTCTGCCATAATCCAAAAGTGGACTAGAAACGCTACATAATAGAGTGGAATAGAAACCCTGCGTGATAAGGCTCATTGCTATAGGCAAAACACGGCTTCCGCAACTTGCATAATATTACATACAGCCCACACGCTCACACTCTTGCATCAGGGGGTTATCTCTCTGCAATTAACATAGAATAAACCATGTAAAAAACAAAAACGTCCTTATACAAGCTCTTACAGCATCAAAACAAATGCCACGCTCCTACCTCGCTATAGCACTTCAGGGTCACAACACCGGAAGGAGACGGAAAGGATCAAACGTCAGGAAGTTACGCAACCTGCCAACCTTTGCGCTATTTATAGGGCGAAATAAATACCTATGCCCCACCCCGTACACCATCCTTATTATCCACTCGATCACACATGCATAATCAAAACGCAGTACGTACCAAATTCATCGTAATAACGAGTCACAAACGCATCCACTGCTGTAAATCCCGGTTTAGTTAGAAAGGTAAGGGACCACTGAACAACATCCCATAGAGCACTTTTAGCCCAACGAAACAATAACGTTGTAATATGGATGGTTATTCCTTTGTTTACGTCTCATTTCTCCTGGGAGAGTTATTGTTTGTCCGTTATGGAATAACTTAAAACTGCGTCTTGGTAGTAAAAAGCAACATGGTTTTATAGCATACAGTGTTACAAACAGAATGAGACCATCCACAAAAAAAAAGTCAAAGATACGTAGAATATTGTTTATTTGAATTCTGGCACTCTCTTTTGACGGCTCGTGACGCACGCTGTGACGCACCTGTCATCTGATGGGGGTGTAGCGATCGACTTTTTGCACAAATAATTCTTTTTTTTTTTTTCTTCTTCAACATTCATAAATGTGTGTGTGTGTTTTGTGGGGAATGTGGCTGTATCTGCATGATTACCATCTGTATGA
>NW_015662582.1:517054-521350 GCF_001515625.1 Sinocyclocheilus rhinocerous | reverse complement strand
ACAACATGGTTTTGTAGCATACAGTGTTACAAACAGAATGAGACCATCCACAAAAAAAAAGTCAAAGATACGTAGAATATTGTTTATTTGAATTCTGGCACTCTCTTTTGACGGCTCGTGACGCACGCTGTGACGCACCTGTCATCTGATGGGGGTGTAGCGATCGACTTTTTGCACAAATAATTCTTTTTTTTTTTTTTTCCTATTCAACATTTTCTAAAATATTTTGTAGAACCCTTCAATACATTTGGTGGCTATTTTTCCTCAAACGGGGAGGGGGTACTAGAAATAGTCTCAGAAAAATAGTTGCAGGAATCAAATTTTTCGTGGTATCTTCTTAAAATTTGAAATATAAACTCATGAGACATGTGCCTTTGAACCCATTACTTTTCTCGATTGCTCCAGGACTTATTTCATGTATTTGTATATGAAAAAAAAAACATTCAGTGTGGTATAATTTTTTTCAAGGCACTTCAGTGTCTACAACTTTTTATCTTGTTGAGCATTATCAACTCTGGATAATGGATAGTAATGCCCAAAGGGTCTTCTTTCCAAAGACTCCAAAACTGTTGTCAGGAACTGTTACCATTTTACATTAGGTAGGTCATTTTCAGCTGTGAGTCCCAAAATGGGGGGTGCAGGTTAACAGGTTAAATTAAAACTAGTGCTATTTCAATGTAATTTCCATTTGTTAATTCAAAGAAACTCACAGACACTGTGTTTGTCCAAAAATTATGAAAATAAAAGAGTCTTCAATGAAACAGCGTTGAAGTTTATGAGATAATTAAATGATCAAATAACTGATAATTGAGAATTTGGTAAAATCAACTGCAAATCAAAGACATTAAATCTCTCAAAATCTCAGCAGAGGAGGATCAAACAACTTCATTCATTACTAACCAGACTGACTTTATTTCTGTCAGACATCTATAGCTTTTATTGATAATTACTAGAGGTTTAAATGTTGATATGTAAGTCACCATTGTGGTGGACAGTGTTTACTTTAGTTGGGATCTTGGTCTTCGTACTTCTTGTGTTAGCATTTCTTTAATTGCGGTAACCATGTGTTTGTAAAATACAATTGTTGTGGCAGAGGAAAGCCAAAATCAAGTGTTATCATCTTGTTAATGATGACAAAATCATGCTGTGTTCATCTAATGCTGTATTTTAATTGTGTGTTTATATTTATGGATAAAACGCATGTGCACAAAATATTTTGAGCAAGTGCATCATGTGGTCACACACAGACATCAAGATTTTGCATATGAATCACAACAACAGTGACAATCAAAACAAAAAAGCTTGGGAATTAAGGATGAGTTTGCACTATGAAGCCACCCATAATGCATTGCAGCATTAAGCTTTTTTGCTTGATTTGATTTCCACCATTGTTGTGATTCATGTGCAAAATCTTGATGTCTGTGTGTGACCACATAATGCGTTTACTCAAAATATCTCATGCACATGCATTTTATCCACCTTCAGAATAAGTGATAATTTTAATGCTCTTGGTGCCTGAACTGCAGCTTCACAAGGTTGGTGGCTATAAATGCAAAATATAAAACAGAACTAAAAACACAACACCACATGCTAATTTTGTGATGATTTCACCATAATCAACAAGGAGCTGATAACACCTGATTTCACTTTATTTTGGCCTTCTTTGCCACAACAATTGTATTTCACAAACACACAGTTACAGCAGCCAAAGAAAACCTAACACAAGAAGTAGGAGGACCAAGATCCCAACTAAAGCAAACACTGTCCACCACAATGGTGACTTCAAATGAAACATAAATATCAACATCTAAACCTCTGTTAATTCTCAATAAGAGCTTCTGTGGATGTCTGACAGAAATAAAGTCAAACACCTGATTTCACTTTATTTTGGCCTTCTTTGCCACAACAATTGTATTTCACAAACACACAGTTACAGCAGCCAAAGAAAACCTAACACAAGAAGTAGGAG
Organism: Sinocyclocheilus rhinocerous; assembly: GCF_001515625.1. NCBI lineage: Eukaryota > Metazoa > Chordata > Actinopteri > Cypriniformes > Cyprinidae > Sinocyclocheilus > Sinocyclocheilus rhinocerous. Next base: position 519,381 of record NW_015662582.1, on the reverse strand, counting down.
GACCAAGATCCCAACTAAAGCAAACACTGTCCACCACAATGGTGACTTACATATCAACATTTAAACCTCTAGTAATTCTCAATAAGAGCTTCTGTGGATGTCTGACAGAAATAAAGTCAGTCTGGGGTGCGTTTCCCAAAAGCATCGTTAGCCAACTATGGTTGCAAATTCCATCGTTACCAACATAGTTCAACGATTCTGTGTTTCCCGAAACCATAGTTCAAATTAACATTCGCAAACAGCGTCGCAAACTTAACTCGAGTCCTGTCTGCCAAGATAGTAACTCGAATAGGCTACTGGAATGTAAGAACTGTATTCCAGTCTTCCAAGCTGCAGCAAGTTATCAAAGAGATGGAGGCCTATAACATTAACATATTAGGCCTCAGTGAAGTTCGTTGGACTAGTTCTGGCAAACTGTCCTCGGGGAACAAGATTGTCTTGTTCTCTGGACGTCAAGACAACATACATCGTGATGGTGTTGCCCTCATCCTGGATCGCCAGGCATATGGGGCACTAGCAGAGTGGACCCCAGTCAACGAGCGTCTTCTGACGGCAAGGTTCGCCACCTCACATGCCAAGGTAACCATTGTCCAATGCTACGCTCCGCATAATGACTATGACGACACAGAGAAGGAAATCTTCTACCAGCAATTACAAGACCTACTGAATAAAGTGCCACGTCATGATATTCTATTGGTCATGGGAGACCTCAACGCACAGGTTGGTAAAGATCGATCCGGCTTTGAAGAGGTCCTGGGCCCACATGGGTATGGCAAGCGTACAGACAACGGTGATCGGTTGGTGCAGTTCTGTGCCATGAACAACATGAAGGTCGGTTCGACATTATTCAAACATAAAGACATACACAAGATAACGTGGACCTCTAATGACCACAAAACCCAGACTCAGATTGACCACATTGCTACACATTGCAACACCATGCTTGCAAGACGTCCATGTCTACCGCGGAGCCGATATCTGCAGTGACCATCATTTGGCCATAGCAAAGTTCAAAGTCAAGCTGAAGCAGAAAAGAAAAAGAAGAAAGACTCCAAGCCCCAGCGGTACGACACAATCAACTTAAATTATGCAGTAACAGGTGCCCAGTTCCAGTTGTTCCTAAACAACAGATTCTCAGCACTGGCTGATCCGGTGCCGGGATCGTTGGATTGGTGGGACCAGCTAAAAGATGCCATATCAGCTGTCGGGGAAGAGATCCTTGGCACAAAAAGTCTCTCAAAGAGACCTGGATCAGTGACCGGACCTGGGAGCTGATAGCAGAGAGGAAAGCGATACATCAGAGAATGTTTAGTCCATCTAATGGTGAGGATGCCTACCAGGAATACATCAATATGGACATGGCAGTAAAAAGCAGTGCACAGAGGGACAAGCGAGAGTGGCTGGACAGACAAGCTGAGGAAGCCCAAGAAGCGGCTAGTCGTAATGACATGCGCACGGTCTACCACGGTGAAAACAGGGTCAGGACCAGTGAAGCAAAGGATGGCACACCACTCTCCAGAGATGAGGACAAGTTGGCAAGGTGGGTTGAACACTTCAAAGTGGTCCTCAATAGACCGGAACCAGCATGCCCTGTCACTGTGGAAGACCCATTTCAGGTACTTCCCATCGATACATCTGACTTCTCAGAGGACGAAATCCGCAAGTCCATCTCCAGCCTCAAGAACAACAAGTCTCAGGGCACGACTGCATAACAGCCGAGATGCTGAAGGCTGGCGGCGAGAGTGTGATCACCTGGATGTGCAGTCTGTATTTTATTTTCATAATTTTTGGACAAACACAGTGTCTGTGAGTTGCTTTGCAATTACAAATGGAAATTACATTGAAATAACACAGGTTTTTAATTTAATGCATCCTTTAGTGAGAGTGTAGCAGCGCAGGCAAGGCGCTGCTTTTAGAGAGTGTTTATTTGGTCAAGAAACAGTATAAATTATGTCTAAATGAGACCTTAAATGATGTTGAAATGATGTCCACTGACCACAGTTGAACTAGTTTTTAACCTTGTACGGATCGAGGTTCCATGAACGTCTATATTGGACGCGCAGAACACGTCAAAAAAATACATCATAAAAACGTTCATTCTGGCTCCTCAGTGGACGTCTTTTCAACGTGAGCAAAGACATCAAAAAGACGTTCATTGGACGTAACTTTGAAATCCATAATAATAATAATAATCCAGCGTGACGGCAACATGTTGTCATGTCGTAAAACAGTATCTGTATTACAAACTGTATTGCTGTTATTGTTGTTTTTAGCGTAGGTATATATATATATATATATATATATATTTCTGCTGCTTTGTCTTTCTT
>NW_015662582.1:508115-516806 GCF_001515625.1 Sinocyclocheilus rhinocerous | reverse complement strand
TTAGATAGTCTGAACAGGAACGGACTACATGAAATCCGATTTTTGCAAATCCGTTTCGAGCTACATTCATATGTGGTTTGGAATCCTATTCAAATCCCATTCCTGAAAATCCGTTTCAGTCTGACCGGTCAGATCGGATTTCGCCACGTAAAACATAAAAACGTCAAACGTTTTTATAGAAAACATAATGAACGTCTTTACAGAAACAAGCTTGTGTTGTTGCGAACTGCAAGTCAAGCGGAAAAAGACAATATACTGCTAGTATTCGCACCTCTTTGAGTTTTGAAACCAGTAGAGACGGCGGAATAAAGTCACACATTTCAGCTTCCTGCGTTTCTGCCGCTGCATCATAAGACGAAATCCATAATAATAATAATCCAGCGTGACGGCAACATGTTGTCATGTCGTAAAACAGTATCTGTATTACAAACTGTATTGCTGTTATTGTTGTTTTTAGCGTAGGTATATATATATATATATATATATATATATTACTGCTGCTTTGTCTTTATTCCCACAAAATGCAAACACACATTGTATTTAAGAACATTTGTATATGTCTGTGAACATCCGTACAACATTTAATTAAACATCAAAACAACCATTCTTGTTCTTTGAAGCTTTCTCTGACATAATACAGACCATTATGTATTGTTTTACATTGTTTTATAGAGCAGATATTCAGATGCAAATCTTGTTAGTACATTCAATATTTTACACATCACTGACATATTCCACAGAGTCCTTGAGTTTTACTGCATGGAGTTTGTGTACCAAAACCTTATTATCAAAATAAACCTCTTAAGAAATTCCTCTCTAAAACCCTACGTGGGCTGAGTATAGTGAAATTTTGCCAAAGAGCTGTGACATATTCAATAGAAATAGAATCATACAGGGTGTTGAGAAACTATAAACAGCCGGTTACTGTATGCATCTGAAACAGTAGCTGTGGACTTTACGTTTTATGATTTCACTTTCTTCCCTGTTGACTGTAAACATAACTCTAACTACCTGTGAACCACAGGTCAATGTGCAAGGCTCAGGCAAAGGTGAGAGCTACCAGGAGCGACTGTCTCGTCTAGAAGAAGATAAAGAGTCTCTTGTGTTACAGGTAAAACATGCGGGCAATCTAGCAATCTAATCAGTGCATCTAAACAGCATGATTTGTTTCAATAAATAGCTTAAACATCAGTGTTGTATGACATCAATGTAATCATGTTTGAATAGGAACAACATTGACAGCATACACAATGTAACATTAGTTTCATAAATGTCCGTTTTATGAAGACATTTTGCGAAAACCTTTCAGTTATAGCATAAAATAATTGAAGAAAACCATAAAGTGTTCCTAGCCAAACCAGTACAATTGTTGTGTTTCATGGGAACAGACAGGGCTTTACGGATTAGTCCTGTTCTGGCTTGTTGGGTTTTTGACAGTAAGTACATGTGGGTGCTTCCTGATCAACTGGGTTGACGAGAATATTGCTTTAATTTGTTTGAAACTCTGAATAACCCAATGTTTATGTATATGTTAGTGCTGTCAAACGATTAATAACGATTAATCACATCCAAAATAAAAGTTTTTGTTTACATAACATATGTGTACTGTGTATATTTATTATGTATACTGTATATAAATACACATACATACAGTATATATTTAGAAAATATTTACATGTATATGCATTTATATATTTATATTCTTATATTTTATATTATATATAAATATATTTAATATATAAACATAACATGTTTTTCTTAAATATATACATGCATGTGTTTGTATTTATATATACATAATAAATATACACAGTATACACATATGTTATGTAAAAAAACTTTTATTTTGGATGTGATTAATCACGATTAATTGTTTGACAGCACTAGTATTTGTGCATTCAGTCTAATTCAGAATAGAATAATGAGTGTGATTAGACTGTGAGTAATTTATACTTTACTGGGAGCAACTTTAGAAGGACAGTGGACAAAGATGATGTACCTCAAATGAACAAACGTAATTTAAACCTGTTTCTCAGGTGAGTGTGTTGACAGATCAGGTGAAGGCTCAGGGAGAGAAGATCAGAGACCTGGAGAATTCTCTTGGGGAATATCAGCACAAGCTCAACTCCACTGAGGAGATGCTTCAACAGGTATACATATATATTTATTTATTTATTTTTCATTTTCATATTTGTATTAGAATTTATTTCAAACACTGAAGTATTATGGTAAATCCATCAAAGTATGTGCCTCTTTGCAAAGTATGCATTAGACTGTGTCAGATTCAAAAAGCAACCATTGCTGATATGTGTTGCACAAAATGTAAACAGCACTAAAATATTAACATTTACATCATTAGTCATCTGCTGTTTATCCAGTGTACATTACTTCACACTGACTGGGATGGCCAGGATTCTTAATAGGCTCAGTGGATGTGTAAATGAGTGATCGTGCATTAACGAGTTTGGGTTTCTGAAGGCAGTAGGTTTCTTAGTTTACTTGTCACTTTTTTGACAGTGATCCTATTTTCAGAGACCTGAGCCATATCTATAGATCTGAATACCATTGAGACTTCACATTGGGCATTTGGGATTCAAAAAATATAAAAATCTGGTTCCTTTAATTTTAGTCTTTAAACAGCTATTATTTTAAAGGAATCTAATGGCTATACTGTAGGGAACCAGCTCACATCAACAGAAAAATCTGCACCTGATGTGCCTGAAAAGCAACTTTGGCATCTGTGTGGAAATGCTTTGATGGGATTCCAGGAGACTGGTCATCACATCACCTTGGCAACTCAAATATTTAAGTAGCGGTGGTATTCCAGAGCCGGCATTGACAAGGGCATTCGAATTGGCTTGGGAATTAGCTGAGAGCAGGCAACCTACTTTTCTCTTCTGTAATCAGCCAGACAAGGATGTGTCCAGTTAAAAAATGTGTTGTATGAAAGTAAGAAGCAAAGCGGAGAGAAACATTAGGACCATTTATGAAGATAAAATCTTTCAAGGCATGTTAAGACACCTGTACTTATCCATACCATTTTCAAGGACAAAATTCACATTCCGCTGCTTGCAAATCTCATTTTCCTCATAAGCTAATTGCATATTTCTGTTTAACTCGCCTTTGCTTTGAAAGCTCTTTGGCTGATTAAATCTCCAGTCTTCAGATGGGAAGCTTTTCAGGGCATGTGCCTATGGTCATTGAGGTTTTGGCCTTCAAATGCAAATACTATTCCAGTGACATGGGCCTAATATTTTCCATATGCTCTCTTTGAAAGACTCAGAGCTCACGTAAAACTCCCCAGCACAAGCTACTGACATTTTGAAATGTTTTTTTGGGCTTCTGTATTGTGAAATAGATTCCTGTTCAGTGTCTGAGTTTAACCATCAAGATCAAAGAAGGCAAGGCGCTGCTTTTATGTTTTACACCAAGGGTTCTCAACCACTTATTCAGTTGATTTGCATTGAAACAAATCAGTCAGTCTATTGGGCTGTAGATGCTGATGGCATGTTTAAAACAAGCATTCAGGTGATCTTTACTTAGTGTTGATGTGTATTTGGATTTGATTGTCTTCACATGGGTAAAACACTGTTTCACACAGGTATGTTGTGCCAAACAAACTTAAGTATACACTTTCTGATGTTTAAATATTTGCTATCATCCAAATTCCAAAAATATTTATTTAGTTTTATTTATTTATTTTAGCTTTGATTCTGTGTTGGTGTTTTAACACCCATTCTGTTTACTATACTCAAATGTAATGCACTTTTCCCACCATGATCAGAACTCTCAAGCTCTGTCTCATGCTCTCTCTCATGTGTCAGTCCCTGTGAGAGAAGTGGGTAAATATAGCCCTCATAACCTGTGTATATTTAGCCATTGTGGGACAGCAAAGTACAGAGATTTTGAACGGACTTTGTGCCTCCTTAAGAGTACAGTTCCTTAGTTTCCTTCATTTGTGTGCATGTGCGTGTGTTTACATTTGTGTGTGGACTCTCATAGGAGCTTCTGAAAAGGAGTTCTCTAGAGTCACAGAAGCTGGGGTTGATGGAGGAAGTGTCCTGTCTAAAACTGAAGCTGGAGAACATGGAAGAGAAACACATCAAGAGTGCTGAGAGACAACATAAAGCTGAGGTAAAACTCTTATAAAATCTAAGATAAAACTCAACAGATTCTGATTGCACCCAAAGTGGATTAAGAGATGCAGATTGAAGAATATAGTCTGGATACAATGTGGTCTTATACCCCCCTGAAGCTAACTTATTTAGGCTACAACCAGTGGGTATGTGGTGTATTGAATTATATAGACATATAAAAATATATATAACATAGAACTTTGTGAATTGCACAGATCCACTTTTACCACAGATCTGGATCAGAGTACTGATATGTACTCAAAATTGCTGAAGTGAAATGATGTAACCTATGTTCACATGCAAGAAAAAAAAATACTGTTAAGGGACCAGGTGGGCTCAGTTTTTTTTACTAATAATCTCAAAAGCACCAAATATCAGTAAATGTATCAGTCTTGTAAACAAAAGTATTGTCTCTTAAAGTCTTGTAAAGTATGTTATGTATTTAAAAAAAAAAAAAAAAGCTGCTGTTTTGACTTGCGTCAAATAATTTGTGTCTTTTCATTTACAGTGTTCTATTTTCATATAATTACTATGTTCAGAGTAACTACTGCGGGACAGAACTGGTTGATCTAAAATATACCTTTCCTCTGACATTATGATGTGCTAGCATAAGCTGTGTGTGTTTGTGTGGCTGTGTACCTTTCATTTAACCATTATGGGCCTCATGCAATACAAGCAGAACAAATTTCTGTGTAATGGTCTTGAGCAGTCTAGTCTAAATGACAAACAGCCAGAGTGTTTTTAGCAGGGATAGAGTGTTAAGAATGACCTCAGCGTGATGTCTGACAACTGCTGGGCTTCACATAGTTAAAGAATGGCACCAATCCACCCGTGAGCATTCCAGTGGCATGCCTCTCTCTCTCTCTCTCTCTCTCTCTCTCTCACACACACTTACGAGGTCCTGGCTTTCTACCTGCTATAGATAGGCCAGTTTACCATCTAGTTTACCATGCTGTTGGTGTCACATGGCGTCTCACATGAAAGTTCTTTCATCCACGTGCTGGAGACAGAACATAACTTTTAACTTTTATTAGAACACAGGCTACTTTGATGTAAAAGATGCTACAGAAGTCTGTTTGACAGGTTATTATTATTATTATTATTATTATTATTTTATTTTATAAACTTCATGGCTGTCTTTGCTTTTGAAAGTTACAGTTATTTTTGTCATAACTTTTGGTGCCTGACATACTAAAAGTTAAGTGGGTATTATAGGTTATGAAGCCATTATGGTTCACACAGGAAAGCCAAGTTCCTCAGCTAATGACAGCTTTGTGCATTAAATTGTGAGTTAATTTTATATGTTTTTAAAGATTAGTACCCAGGCGATGAAGTTATTTCAAACACCACATTGGAAACTGGTTTGTGTTCAAATCATGATTACCCATACAGTATATCCTGGAAAAGAAATTTAGTTACTTGGCTCTTTAACAAAAGCTCTTGTATTTGAGACCTTGGCTTGTGTGAAATGGGTCAGTGAGATATTTACTCGTCTAAAAGAATATGTCAGTAAGCCCAGGCTGATAGGAGCAGACAGCATGTTTTCTCATTGCGGTTTGTATAAAATACTAGTAGATGAGCTGTTGAATGATGTTCATGAATGATCCTGAAATGTTCAATTGCATTAAACCAACAGAGTGTCCTGGAAAAGCAGAATGAAAGAAACACTAATTTGTAAGAAACTAGCATGCTCTCATGATTATGTAACTTTTTAATAGTTTTGGTTATCGAGTACTCACCTTGTTAAAACAAACAAACAAAAAATACTACATTTGTAGTGTATAAAATGACAGACCACAGTTTTTATTGGTCATACTTTAGTTTGGGGATCAATTCTCAATATTAAGTAACTACAGAACTATGCCTTTTGCCTCAATAAACTCCTAATTTGCTGCTTATTAATAGTTAGCAAGGTAGTTGTTAAGTTTAGGTATAGAATAGGATTAATGGAGCTAAAATATGGTAATGCAGAATAAGGCATTAATATGTGCTTTATAAGTACTATTAAACAGCCAGTATGCTAGTATCATGCATGCTAATACGCAACTAGTTAATAGCAAGAATTGGTCCCTAAACTAAAGTGTTAATTTTTGTTTTTAATGGGACATTTAGGAACATTTATATAACATTGTTATATTCTTTTAAACTAGTATGTTTGAGTTTCTTAGTTTGTTAATCTAACACGCAGGTTAACCTTTCCAATCGCTAATTTGTACCCATAATATACAGAAATGGATGCTGTAATGAATTGACAACTCATGCAGACAATCAGTCTAGAGAAACAACTTCCAGTGACTATGTAAAAGTGCAATTTGGAAAAATATATAACACTTATATTTAAACTATGAATCTGTTGTTTGTAGTGGTACTAAACTGTTTATGTGTAATGACACTGACTAATAATTATTCATATTACATTATGTTACCATGCATGATTGATAATGGTCGGGAAAAGAAAGCACATGAGGAAAGGATATATCAGAGGTTACATCTAGAAAACAGACAAGTGATATAATAATCTAATTATTCAAGCAACCCGGAGAACACAGACAGGAGGAAAACACTGCATGTCTGCTTCCCATAATCCATTCTTTCCACTTTCTCTTACCTTCTTTTATCTGTTCTTCCCTATTGCTATTCCTTTCTGACAGAGTGTAGTGAATCTGATTAGCGAGCTTCAGGAGCAGATGTGTAGGATTCGGCAGGAGATCTCTAGTAAGATCCAAGAGAAGCCATCGGAGATGGTCCCAGAGGAAGGCTATGGCAGTGAGCCAGCGCATGCCTCTCTGACTGAGCCAAAGCCAGTGGTGGGTCTGAGACCTGGACACATTTAAACACTGTGGAACTGTGGTCACTGTGGAATAAAAAATTGTAGGCACCCCTTGGATCTGACAGGTTTAAAGTCATAGTCTGTAATCTGCAAAAACATTGTTTGTGTTTATGAATTGCTGTCCAAATTGGAAACACTTTATTTTGACAGTCCATTTTAGATATTCCACTGACTATAAGTAACTTTGCAACTTCGTCAACTACCAGTCAAAAAGAGTATTAGTAGACAGTCTGCTTAATATCTGCTAAAAATTTATTTTGATGGTCCCTCAACAAGCATTATTCTAACTGTAAGTAACTTTGCAAGTATATATCAACTTATTCTACTAACCCTAACCCTAGCCTAATAGTGAGTTAGTGGACATGTAATTGCAAAATTACATATATTTTGTAGATTGTCTAAAGTGGACATGGACAATCAAAATTGTAAGAGTTAGAATTGTTTTGTATAAAATGGATGCCATCTTTCTATAATTATGCATTATTGATCAACAGTGTTTGTTTTAGTATGATTTCTAATAGAGCTCATCAGTGACCACCCACATTTACTAAGTTTTGGTTCTGGAATTATTATTTTTTATTTTTATTTTTTTATTTATTATTGTTTAACCATTTTAACATTTTGTACACAACATTTTTCAGGTGTGTTTTTGCAAACATCTTACTGTGATCAAGTACTATAAACTGTGTAATTGAATTAGTCTGTGGTTTGTTGTTGTTGTTGTTGTTTTTAAAATGCATTTTCTTGTCAGACAACTTATTGCTGTGTTTTATGTTCTAGCACTATAAAATCCCATATCATATATGCAGTCACTAGCTAACATCATCTAGATAGTCTTGCTAGATGCAATTCTCATTGCCATCTTAAACGTTTATTTTCTAATTGAGCAAGCTCTTTTTAGAATTTTGGATAATGTAATTCTACACCTAGAATTTGGCTATTAAAATATAAATTTTAAATCAGATTAATTGCTTATATGGTAGCATACAGTATATCATTGCTTAAGAAGTTCTGTGAAGGTATTGGAATGATTGGTAGTGCATAAACATATTTTTTATGAAGATTTGAATATGACTTTTACTTCCAGAACCTATTATCTGTCAGTAGTTTTTTTTTTTTTTTTGGCTGTAGTTATTTCTAAATTGCTTGAAACAAAAATGCTCTATTGTTTAACAGAAGGGTGCTCAATCCTGTTTCTGGAGATCAACCTTCCTGCAAAGTTCTGCTCCTACCCTACTGTAATCAAACACACCTGAACCAGCTAATTAAGACAGGTGTGTTGGTGTAGGGTTGGACCTAGACAATGCTGGTGTCACAGCTGGTTGTAAAAGTAGTAGTTGAAGGATCTATTTGCAATAATATTAAAATGTATTAAACAAAACTCAGGATGCATGAAACATGAGACTGGACAACAAAAAAAAGCAAAAATAATGGACAACTCAACTGAACTAAACACAGGGCTTAAATACATAGATAACTAAACAGGGTAAGCAGAAATATCTGTGAACTACAGTTATCTGAAATCATATAAATTAACCAGTGGTGGGAAAATTGGAACAAAAAATATTGGGTCAAACACAGGAACAATGAGAACTAGAACAAAACCCAAACAGACCTGAACATACATGTGACCGCCGGAAGGCATTTCTCCAGGTACAGGATTGGACAACCCTGCCTAAATTGACCATGGTAACCATGATGTATTTCAGCAATGTATTACCATAT
>NW_015662582.1:506336-507651 GCF_001515625.1 Sinocyclocheilus rhinocerous | reverse complement strand
TATATATATATAATTTTGCAGTTTTCTTTTTAACATGGGAACATTATTTATTCCCATATAACATTATTCATTATTGGTGTGTGCATTATTACACAGAACCTGCTTCAGGAGCTCAAGATGCTCAAGCATCGAGTTGACGAGCTGGAACAGGAGAAGATGCAGTACGAGCAGAAGCTCAAGGTGACACAGGTACTGCAACACAAATGTGATTGTGAAGGCATAAATTGTCCCAAAGTTGTTGTTCACAGACAATATTCCAATGTAGCTCATGTTGTGATCAACTGTGGTCAATGTAGCAATGTTTTTGCTCTCTATAATGTCCTTTTAATACTCCTGTAAACATGTACTATGGCTTGTTATTAATGCAAATAATTTTAATTAATTAATTTGTACATTTTTGGCTTTATCATAATGAAGTGTTTCTACTCTCAGGCAGAGATCATGAGTTTACAGCAGCTGTTGAGCTGTAAGAACTCTGAGATAGAGAGTCTACAGGCTCAACTGCTCTCCAGAGCTCCAGTGTCTGTAGAGAGCGCAGAAAGAGGTACTGCTTTCTCTCTCAAATCCATCTAAAGGCCTGCCCTGATGCAGTCAATACTAATGTTAAAGGCAATTTAGCTCTTTGTATTTTTCACAGCTGTGTCTAATTAGTTGTGCATGTTAATGCATGTTAATTAGTGATAGGCCGATATTTCTCCATTTGAGATAATTTGTGCCACAGCCTTATCACCCTGCAGCCCGACTGGTTGCCCACTGAAGCTAAGCAGGGTTGAGTCTTGTCAGTACCTGGATGGGGGACCTCCTGGAAAAACTAGGTTGCTGTTGGAAGAGGTGTTAGTGAGGCCAGCAGGGGGTGCTCACCCTGTGGTCTGTGTGGGTCCTAATGCCCCAGTATAGTGACGGGGACACTATACTGTAAAAAATCACCGTCTTTCGGATGAGACGTTAAACCAAGGTCCTGACTCTCTGTGGTCATTAAAAATCCCATGGCACTTCTCGTAATGAGTAGGGGTGTAACCCTAGTGTCCTGGCCAAATTGCCGCCACTGGCCCTTATCAATCATGGCCTCCTAATAATCCCCTCCCACTTGATTGGCTCTATGACTCTCTCTCCTCTCCCCCTGTAGCTGGTGTGTGGTGAGCGCACTGGTGCCATTGTACAGTGGCTGCCGTCGCATCATCCAGCTGGATGCTGCACACTGGTGGTGGTTGAGAGACCCCCCCACATGATTGTAAAGCGCTTTGGGTGTACAGCAATACACAATAAAATGCTATATAAATGCATCATTCATCATCATCATCATTCAACTGGACAC
>NW_015662582.1:504907-506241 GCF_001515625.1 Sinocyclocheilus rhinocerous | reverse complement strand
TGGCCTTTGTCAATCATGGCCTCCTAATAATCCCCATCCACTTGATTGGCTCTATGACTCTCTCTCCTCTCCCCCTGTAGCTGGTGTGTGGTGAGCGCACTGGCGCCGTTGTACTGTGGCTGCCGTCGCATCTGGTGGTGGTTGAGGAGAGGAGGAGAGACCCCCACCCCCCACATGATTGTAAAGTGCTTTGGGTGTACAGCAATACACAATAAAGCACTATATAAATGCATCATTCATTCATTCATAACTGTGTGCACTTGGCTAAGTAGCAAAAGTATTAGTTCTGCTGTTTTTAAATCAGTTGTTTGTCCGACTAATGACAGACAGTGAGAGAGTTCAGGGAATGCATGCATTCCATATGCACTTAGTTTTGCATGCAGTTTTTGCATCCGGATGTTGTTAGTTACATACAGAACTATGTATGAATAGCAGTATGAGTAGTATGTCCAAAAATGCAGTATTCATAAAATAGCAGGTAAAACATACCTAAGCGACTTACTGCTTCAGCCACAGTTCTGAAAAGCATGGCTGATGTTGCAGACTTTATAGAACATACTTTATTAATGGCCGAGAAGTAAGTTCTTCATCAAATATAGTGCACACACTGACAGCACACGATTTCGGGAGCACATTGTCATTATTCTTGTAATTCCCTTTTGTGCTGTTATAGTGGCACTGAAATTACACACTTAGCCTTTAAATTGTATCTGCATTACACTGGCCATTAGCTCCCTTGCTCTTTAGATTTTGGCATTAGCCTTTGAAAAATACATATCGGTCAATCACTAATGTTGACAGCAGTTATTAATAATTGCCATATGTGTGTGCTGTGTAGTGGGGTAGCTAACAATGGTTCTTTTTCCTTACTACCATTCACTCACCATTAGAGGAGATATACAGAAGGAGACTCAACACCAAACGTAAGCTTGTTTTTATTACACAACTTCACATAAATTGCTAGAAAGATTAATGCAGAATTCATCTGCATACATAAAACCCATTTCTGCATTTGATTGTGTAAGTTCTCACTTGTTTCATTGTTTTATGTGACCCCATAAACTCATGCCTGTGTAAGTGTCTTGTGAACTGGTGACTCTAAAATGAAGTCATAACCATTTATTGCTCCACTTGGCTTTCCTTGGAAAAGTAAGATCAGTGTAATTCCTGTTTTCCATATCTGTATACTTTAATTATGTTCAGGGTAGTAGATCTTAAACATGTGTGAGGTTTATTAAATTCTAGACTGTAGTTACTAGACACTGTAAACAATCTTTCAAATCTTGATTCTATGGCTGTCCCATAAATTTTTTCTTTTTTTCTTTTTTTTTTTT
>NW_015662582.1:496050-504897 GCF_001515625.1 Sinocyclocheilus rhinocerous | reverse complement strand
TTTTTTTTTTTGTCTGTTAACAGATCAGGAGCTACAAAGGCTGAAGACAGGAATGGAATCACTTATTGCAGCAAATGATGAAAAGGTATATATATATATATATATATATTTTTTTTTTACTTTAAACGTTAAAAGAAAAAAATATAAATAAACACATAAAATCCATAATTGTTATGGCCACTAATAGGAAAAAAAAAACCATCTGGAAATTCCAAATTATAGTTCACTGTCAACTCTCTCCTCACCATGTTCACAGGGTGAGCAAGAGTAATTTTGAGCACACTGGACCCTTTGTTCCTCACACTGCCCTGTGTTTATGGACTTAAGTGTGTAGAATATCTGTGGAACTGAAGCCAGAACCAGTTTCCCCAGACATGTGCCAAATACTTGAACTTACAGTACCTGTGGCAGAGATTGCCTTGTGTGCCATTTGATCACATTTATTATTTGGTGTTATTTTATTTTTTTTCTCCCTCCAGGATCGTCGAATAGAAGAGCTCACTCTCCTCCTCAGCAAGTTCAGACAAATGAATGACATCATGACTTTAGTTCAAAGTAAATTCTTATAAGGGTCATATGATGTTGCTAAAAAGAACATTATTTTGTGTATTTGGTGTAATGAAATGTGTTTATGCGGTTTAAGGTTAAAAAAACACATTATTTTCCACATACTGTACATTATTGAGCTCTAGGCATGACGAAGCGGATATCGTCCTCTTTTGGAAGAGCAAACAAAGTAGTTTCGCTTTCACAAGGAAGCACACAGCGTCTTCACGACATGGCGGCGGCAGCAACAATACTACAGCGAGAATAAAAGTTACGCCTTCTTTCTTTGCGTGAACATTTGGGCGGCGTTATGCAAATCTTCCAACATCGTGACGTAGATATGTGGGGGCGTGTTAGAACGAGCCGTTTTAGGTAGGCGTGGCTGACTCTTAACTTTTATAAAGAATATCTCTTTGGATTTGAGAATTTAGTCTTTGCAACTTTACAGATATTCTATATAGAGATGTACTGTATTTATTGAATTTATTTATATGAAATACATTTATTTCATGCTAAGTATACTACAAATTCATATTCATATTTGTTGTACTTAATAAACATACCCTGCAATTGTACTTTTAGTATACTAAACTGGTATACCTGATGGCCTGGTTTCACATACGGGCTTAGCTTAAAGGGATAGTTCACCCAAAAATGAAAATTAGCCCATTATTTACTCACCCTCAAGCCATCCTAGGCGTATATGACTTACTTCTTTCAGATTAATCCAATCAGAGTTATTTTAAAAATTGACTTTGATCTTCCAAGCTGTTTAATGGCAGTCAGCGGGTGTTGCAGTTCATCAGTCCAAAAGAAGTGAAATAAAGTGCATGCATCCATAATAAAAAGTGCCTCACACGGCTGTGGGGGGTGAACAAAGGCCTCCTGTAGCGAATCGATGCGTTTTTGTAAGAAAAATATCCATATTCAAAATGTAATAATCACTTTAATCTAGCTAAATGTATTTTAACTAGAGTATAGCTTAATGATATGTAAATGATGCCTTCCTCAGACCCAGAAGACAAATCAGCACAGATAAGCAGCGAAGATGGAAAACAGAACGGGACTGTAAAGATGAAGACTTTAACACATAAAGCTCATGCTGAGGTGTGTGTGTGTAGGTTCATGAGTATGAGTGGCTGCTGACACTTACATTTCCTGAACCATTTCTGATCGTATTATTTTTTGTCTTTGATAAAGTTGACCTTTTGTAGCTCATCTCCTCTGCTGTTTTCTTCAGTTTCTTCTCAGAAAGATGCAAACCCCAGGTAACAGTGTCTGTACATGCAAACCTAATTTCAAACAGTAGAATATATGTCACACATAACTATTAATGTTGTTTTCCTCAGGTCCATCAGTATGGAAGACTTTGAAGGCAGCTCAGCACAAAAGGTTTGACCAAACAACCAGTCTAATTGATTTACAGTTGATAGCTGTTGATACAGAATTATGTATTTATGGTTTGTGTGTGTGGTTTACACAGAGCTTATAAAATCCTAAAATGATGTTGACATGCCAAGGTTCTTTGTAGTGATTCACTCTATTTTTTTTAGGTTGTGGATGGGAAACTGGTAGATCATGTTCTTTCAGAGGAGGTATAGAAACAATCGTCTTAAGTTATTAATCTGTCATCATATTTACTCTTAATCTTCTAGTTGAATTAAAACTAAATACGTCAGCATAACTGAAATCATGGCCATGTTGTTATTGGCAGTGGTTTAATGCTGATGCTATAATAGGAGGCTTTTGAAGATTAAACATGTATTAAACATGTCTGCAGCAGCCAGCATTACCTACACTTCACTTCTCACCCATTTTTATAGACTCGACCAGCTGTTAACAAACATCCGACACACCCAACAGTGTTGAGTCACCCAGAGAAGGGAGAGAGTGAGGCGAGTGACACATCAGACCAGAGGACACCAGAGAACAAGGATGAAGACATCAACCTTAGTATGAGATCCTTTCATTGTATCTTGTCCTATGTTAAAAACTGATTTTTTTTTAGCCTATCGTAATAATTTAGTATTTACCTTTTGAAGATGGAGGTAATTTTCAGAGAGCAGGTAATCTTGCATAACTTGACTATTGGCATAAAGTCTGGTCCATATTGGAGCTTGTTCTAGCCAAGAACTGAATTAAAAAAGTCCATCTGAATGACATATGTGAAGTGACCAACCATTTGGACTTTTTATGCAACTTTTATCAGAGCTGGTACTATAAATATGAAATTAGAAAGGATTTACCTTTCTAAAAAAAAAAGTCTGTACAACTCAAATCATAGTCCAATTGCAAATGGCAGAGGTATATTTCTGTATATTATTAGAACAAGTATCTTGATTCCCTGCTTATTTGTGTGTTTGATCTCTCTGGGCATACCCACCCATCTCTGGTGAAATATTGTTTTGTGACTAGGATGTATATTTCGTCCACACTATTTTGGAGTAAAACCACTTCTACCATTCCTAAAACCCTGTGCCTTTGATGGACTATAATGAAAGGGTCTCCATCAGGAACCAGATATATCATGTGGGCCCCACCTCTTCAGGACCCACCCTGTGACTAAAGCTTGACTGAAGGGAGGCAAATCATTGCCAGATGCCCAAACATGCTTTGACAAGCAGGGAGACTGGAGACAGGCCTATGAAAACCTGCTCTGTTAGTCTCCATTAGCACAGCTGCTTTCATTTCATTAAAGGGGTCATATGATGCGATTTCAATTTTTCCTTTCTCTTTGAAGTGTTACAAGCTCTTGGTGCATAAAGAAGATCTGTAAAGTTGCAAAGACTAAAGTCTCAAATTCAAAGAGATATTCTTTATAAAAGTTAAGAGTCAACCACGCCTACCTAAAACGGCTCGTTCTAACACGCCCCCACATACCTACGTCACGATGTGGGAAGATTTGCATAACACAGCCCAAATGTTCACGCAAAGAAAGAAGGCATAACTTTTATTCTCGCTGTAGTATTGTTGACTGGTATTAATAGATTCCTTGGGTCATGCTGAGAACAGCGATACCAATGTTGCCATAGTCAGCCAAACTTCCTGTCTGTCATTTTGATTTTCTTTAAAAACCTACTTTTTCTAACGCCACCTAGACCGTCGGTCCAATTTTCACCAATATCGAATCATATCATCTTCAGACCATGCTGACAAAAAGTTATGGATTTTGTATCAATAGACAAAACCGTTTTCGCAAACCACAGCAACAAATTTGAGGCATGATGCCAAAATGACGTTTGAGGCTTTATCTCTGCAATGCTTTGGCATATTGACACCAAACTTTGTGTGTGCCATTGTCAACTCAAACAGAACACACCACATCAATAAGTCATTATAATCCGTAATTATGTCCCCACTGGATGCAACAAATGCCTCGTTTGTAATGGGTTTTCATGTTTTTGATTCGTCGCTCCGGCCAGACAGGGCATCACAGTATGGTAAGGGGCGTAACATTTCCGTCACACGCTTGAGGTATTCGGCCAATCACTGGATAGCTGGCCAATCAGAGCATACCTCGACGCGTTTCAAAAAGGCAGGGCATAAAGGAGAAACAATAATGTACAGTATGTGGAAAATAATGTGTTTTTTAACTTTAAAATGCATAAACACATTTTATTACACCAAATACACAAAATAATGTTCTTTTTAGCAACAACATATGACCCCTTTAATTTAAATCTCTAATAATGAGCTAATAGTACTGAAGACCAAAAAAACCACAAAAAAAGTCCTTTGTCTTTGGTAATTGCAATTTGAATTTTACATGTGTAAATCATAACTAAAACTGTGTAATAGGGCTGAATGCCACAATCAAATCTTTCCCTCCTTTTCTCCCTTTTTCACTGTTTTGGAATTTTAAAAATTAATTTTGACTGTTTTTAAAAGAATATTCCAGTTTATTTTTAGCAATGCACCACTCCTATGGTTTTCTGTATCTGATTACTGCAGAAAATAAAATAAATCCTTCTAGTTTGAAAAGGGAATGGAAAAAATGTTATTTCAATTAAAGCCGTAGTGGTCAAGCATTATTATACAACATAATTATTAAATTATTACACTATTTCAAATATAACCATAACACTTAAACATTAACATATGTTAACATGGTATCAGAATCACTCTTCTACCTTGTCTGTTCAAAACTATTTCCAGTCTTTGAACACATGCTATTATCACTTGTGCAAGATATGCACAAGAAGCTATGTAATTCATAAATAACTATCATAAAGGAAAATTCCAACAGAGATTGTCATTAATGAATAACTAGAAGTCCATCCCTCATTAAAAAATACCCCTATCTCAAAACAACTCTCATACGTTTACTGAATGCTGCAGTAAAATAAGATGCTGTAACATTCATTCATTCATTCTTTTCTTTTTCTGTTTGCTCAGGACTAAATAAATAAATATAAATAAGCATGCATACATACATAAAATAAAATAAAATAAAATAAAATAAGATTGTATTATGAACATCTGCACATGTTGAGCTTTGTCTTCATAATGCCTTACTTATTTTTCTTTCCTTGAAAATATTTTTTAAACCAAAATACCATTCTGTTGCTGGTTTATGGTACTTGCCATACAGCAATAAGTAATAACTTTTTTTTATTATTATTATTTTGTCCCCCAAAGGAATTACAGAGAAAATTAAGGACACAACCAATTCTGACCTTTCTTCAGTGTCTTCTGGAGTTGACTCTGGCCAGCAGTCTCCTGTGTTACAAGAAAACGTCAAAAATAGCAGCATACGCAAACTTTGGGGAAAGTGAGTTGATTATGACCAGGGGCAATTAAATTATGAAAATGCTACAGTTAATTGCATCTTCCCTGTTTCTGTGTAAAACCAATGAAAAACAAGCATCTGACAGGATATGTTTGTATTGAGGATGAAGAGGACAGGTGTGCTGTCAGATGACATTGAGCCCACTCAGTTCAAGAGAGGAGGGTTCAGGGCCACAGCTGGGCCTCGGCTAACACGGACCCTTGATTCTGGACGCTCATCCCGGTAAAGTTTCCTTCATAAACAGACAGGGCCAGAGGTGCAATAGACTTTGAAAGGACAATACAGATAAATAACTGTTATTGCTCTGATGATGTTATTATCTTGTCATCATTAGTGCACACACACCTTTCTCTAAGTGGACGACGGAGCAGGTGTGTGGTTGGCTGGAGGACATTGGTTTGGGGCAGTATGTCAGTTTGGCACGTCAGTGGGTGGACAGCGGACAAACCCTCCTCTCTGCCACTCCGCAGGAGCTTGAGAAGGTTTAATTTGTATTTATATAATTTTATATTTTGGTTATGTTGCTGTCTATGTTGGTCTGTCACTATGGGCTATATTATTAAGAATGTACTCTGCATGATGTAAAATGATCAACCATAGTTTTTTTTTTTTAATCAATCACAAAAATATACGGTAACACTTTATTTCGATAGTCCACTTTAGACATTCTATTAACTGTAAGTAACTTTGCAACTACATGTCAACTAGCAGTTAGTCGAGTATTAGTAGACTGTCTGCTTAACACTTAAGACTATCTTCTAACACTTTCTTTGTCAACTTATTCTACTAACCCTAAACCTACCCTAACAGTCTACTCTGAGAGTTAGTAGACATGTAGTTGCAAATTAATGAGAATTAGTTGACATGTAGTTGACATGTAGTTACAAAGTTACTTATAGTTAGTAGAATGTCTAAAGTGGACTATCGAAATAAAGTGTAACCAAATATACTTTTCTGCATGAAAGTCTTACTGAAACAGTATAGTTCCCATTACTCTTATACACTGTTTTCAACAGGAGATTTGTATTAAACATCCTCTGCACAGAAAAAAGCTGCAATTGTCTCTCAGAGCTTTTAGTTACAAGACGATGGAGAAATCTTCAGAACTGGATCACATCTGGGTTACACGTATGTACTACTAATATAAAAAAAATAGCTAGATTTGAAGGAAATACAACTGCTTGCTATGCGAAAAGAAAAGAAAAGAAAAGAAAAGAAAAGATTGACACTATGACAGTGTTGAAATAAATTAATGTGTTACCACTATACCCTATTTTCCATCTCTAGGTTGGCTTGATGACGTCGGTTTACCACAGTACAAAGATCAGTTCTATGAAAGCAAGGTTGATGGCCGCATGCTACAGTACCTAACAGTGGTAAGACCATAAGTCGCCTCTATCCCTGTCTTAAAAATGCCGTGTAACAATATTTTTCAAATTCACATATTTTTATCCTTTAGAAACTGATGTTCTTTTCTCACAGAATGATCTCTTGTTCTTGAAAGTCACCAGTCAGCTCCATCATCTGAGTATTAAATGTGCCATCCATGTCCTCCACGTTAACAAGTTTAACCCAAACTGCCTGAGACGCAGGCCAGGGGATGAAGTAAGACAAATTGCAGATTAAAAACTCACCATTTCAACTTCAGAATTATATAGGATACTCACATCTCCACAAAGGACAAAACTTGGAACACCGAAAGACTATATTTCAGTTTATTTATTTATTTCTTTTTGCAGAATAAGACATCTCCATCTGAGGTGGTGCAGTGGTCCAACCATCGTGTGATGGAGTGGTTGAGGTCGGTGGATTTGGCTGAATATGCTCCAAATCTTAGAGGCAGCGGCGTTCATGGAGGCCTAATTGTGAGTCAGCTTTCACTGGTCATTAAAGTACTACTGCTAATAAGGTTTAAATATTCCCATACAAATATACTATATATGTCATGTAGATAACAGGATTGTCCAATCCAGCAAGTTAAATAATTTCTAATATACTGCAGTCTCTACATTGAGGGTAAAAACCTTTTTGACATTTATTGGTTAAAAACTGAGGGAATGCTTTATTTAGTACTCAGAAACTTGTCCTATCCAAATGAACATCATTTGGAACTAGGGCTATGTAGTGAATTAGCTCAAAAGGGAAATGTATATAAATAATTACAATTAATTATATTTAGTTATACTTATTTATCTCAGCTGCCAGATGTAACTGTAACTGTAGAATAATTAATATTACAGTCAACTAACCTGTTTGTACAGCGAACATTCAGTGTAATTTCATATCAACTAAGAAAAGTTATTTTTGTAGCCGCAGAAAATAACTTTCTTGCAGTATCAATGCATTAGAGCATGTAGCAAGATCAGGAATAATTTAAGTGACATTGATCTGCAAGCAGAATCAGAACTGGAGAACTCATGTATTGTGCACAAAGTTTTATTAACTAAATCACAAACACATAACTAGTCTAAACAAACGTATACAATGATGCATACATGGGTATATGGAAAAGTGAAAATGACTGAATAAACCAAAATCAAGCAGGGGGAGGAATGGACAGTTACAAGTCAGTTTAACCATCTGAAAGGACCACCAGTGCCTTTTTACAAAGGAGTCTACAATTCCATTGGGCCATAAAACCTGTCTTAAACTTTTAATCTGTCCTTGCTGCTATTATAACCAGAGGCCTGTTCTGCCTCTGGTTGTTAGTTGTGGCTTCACAGATCTCGGTACCCTGTCCAGTTATTGGGTGAGGGGTCTTTTGGATTATTTGTTAAATATAATGTGTCTGATTTATCCAGCCATTACAACTAGGAGGGAAATAGGACAAAGAGGAAGGTATAAACGCAGCTATTTTATTAAACAAAACAAAAAAGATAATCAAACCACACGGCAGTGCAAACAATACAAGACAAAGAACTGAACTGAAAGAGAGAACAAGACATAGTAGAATTGATGAGGGTGTAAAACAAGGAACATGTGTGAGAAATCAGATAGCTCAATGGGTCACTGTGGTGACAAATGAAAAGCGCGAGCTCAAGCGCGAGCTCAGGAAACAAGAACAAGGTTATACAAATTAAAACTCCAAGAAACACTAACAGTACATTCCCATCCTGCTTGGCATTGTAAATAAAAAATTGTCCTTGGTGGTCTCTGCCACTGCCAGCTCTGTGAGAAGAGAAGAGGCCACAAAGAAGCTGGCAGTGGAAGGGGCCACAGACTTGATGGTTATGCCAGCTCGAACCAGTGGGGTGACAGAAAGAGGCAGATTCTGGAGAGGTGGAGACCTAGGCAGAGCCAAGAAGATGAAGATCCAGGGCTACACTGCTGGTCTGGAAAGTTAAAGGGGTCATATGATGCAATTTCAAATTTTCCTTTCTTTTTGGAGTGTTACAAGCTGTTCGTGCATAGATAAGATCCCTAAAGTTGCAAAGACTAAAGTCTCAATCCCAAAGAGATATTCTTTATAAAAGTTACGCCCACGCCCTCCTAAAACGCCTCGTTTAAACACG
>NW_015662582.1:479932-495508 GCF_001515625.1 Sinocyclocheilus rhinocerous | reverse complement strand
GTGGTTAAGTTGTATTTACAACACTGTTCCAGAACAGTTCAACCCAAATATTCAGAAGTGTGCAGCACATTTTATGGAGGACTGTTTCCTGAACCTGCAGAGTAGCCTACAATGCGTCTGTGCACAAAGGATGTTTCTATAAAGTGGGGCAGTTCCTCACTTTGCAAGGACAGTCTTGTGCTTACACAACATAATGTTCTTTTTAGCAATGTCATATGACCCCTTTAAGGCAGAGATGCACGCTCACTGGACTGAGATGGAGCCATAAAGTGAAAAAGGGATTTGTTGTTGTTGTTGTTTCAATTGTTCATTGAGAATAAAGAAATAAATAAGTGCACTGTCAGGATAGTGGGTCTGGTGGGCAAGGTCCAAGAAGTTTCTGGTGTGGTTCTCGAGAGAGTGATCTTTCTGGGTGAGAAGGAAGAGATGAACAGCTTCTAAATCCATTGTATTGTATTGATTGTATCTGTCATGACAAGTGAGACAAATAGGACAAGGAGGCAGGTATTTTATTAAAACAAACGATAAAAGATCATCCAAATAGGTATAACCGCAGGAGAAACCGCATGACAGCAAACAATACCAGACAACGAACTGAACTGAAAGTGGACAAGATATACTAGAACTGATGAGGGCTAAAACAAGGGGAAGGTGTGGGAAATTATATAAGTGCTTATGTGACAATTTGAGATATCATTTTTTTTTTTTCTTTTTTTTTTTTTTTTTTTTGCAGTTAGGGCTGAACTGTAACTTAGATGATGCTGTCTACCTGCAAACTACAATACTGAGAAATGTTTTAAGCACTTGTAAAACAATGCTTTAACTTGTTTCAAAGTTTTCAAAAAATAATACCATGGACAGTTTTTATCAATGAACTTCTAATTGAATCCAATCAATTTTTGGTGTAACCACCCTTGACTTTAAAACACTCAAGTTTTAAAGTACACATGTGCACAGTTTTTAAGGTAGTTTGCTTTGTTGCTACAGTTTTTCTATAGATTCATGCTCAATTGGTTCTGTTTCCGGAATGAATCAGTGTTTTTGAATGAATCAGTTAGCCAGATGATTTAATATTTTTTTTTTTTTTTTTTTTTTTTTTTTGCAGTTAGGGCTGAACTGTAACTTAGATGATGCTGTCTACCTGCAAACTACAATACTGAGAAATGTTTTAAGCACTTGTAAAACAATGCTTTAACTTGTTTCAAAGTTTTCAAAAAATAATACCATGGACAGTTTTTATCAATGAACTTCTAATTGAATCCAATCAATTTTTGGTGTAACCACCCTTGACTTTAAAACACTCAAGTTTTAAAGTACACGTGCACATTTTTAAGGTAGTTTGCTTTGTTGCTACAGTTTTTCTATAGATTCATGCTCAATTGGTTCTGTTTCCGGAATGAATCAGTGTTTTTGAATGAATCAGTTAGCCAGATGATTTAATAACTTGCTCATTAAATCAACACTATGTAGTTTTTCGACCTTAAAATAATGTCTCTAAAATTATTTTAGTGGTAGAACAACTCTAAACCAGACAAATTCTACTGCCGCTGCTATCTGAGCAGCCTCCTATCGGCTACAACCACACTGTAAGTTTAGTTTTCGAGTCGGTACACATAGCCCCGCCCATCCCCTGCCAGCGGAAGAGTGCGACCTGCTTTACGGCATATGTCACATATTTTACTCGTAGCCTGGGTGGAGTTAGCCAACAGCTAACTATAGGAAGAAACAATCTAATATGCAAGTCTCAAAACCAACGCCATGGCAGAGCCAGCAAAGAAACCAGAGGGTTTTGTGAGATGAAGCTAAATAGTGAATAGTTTTCTGATATTGGCTGTCGTTTCGCCACCCAAGATCCAAAAACTAATTCCCCAGTCTACTTCACATCTGAAGGATTATTCAAATAAAGAGTTTCTGTTACTTTACAGCCTTATAAACGTATGGCAATGACCTATGTATAGGCTATTATGGACATTATGGTTACATGATTGCGCTGACAACATTTTATTATATTATACAAATTACACCCTTTGCAAACAATGCTACATACGAACTATGCGAGCATAAAAACTAGGCTAAACTCGAGCATAAAACTAGACATGGTTGACAAACAAGGTTTCTGCATTCGCTGGTTCCGTTAGCTTAGTCAAAAAATTCACATGTATTGCACTGCCCACGGGAAAGCTTATACAGTGACAGTATTTACGACACTGGTAACAGACAATTGTGCTTATGAACCACATGGGGGAACAGTGAACAAATGTTACATGGTGTTGTTTTAACACAGCCACCTTCAACTGTAATTTTGTAACCTACAGAAAAGTCACTAAAAAATCCTTGTTACTAATGCAGACTAAGAGTTTTTTTGGAACATGCAAACACAGACAAGTGGAATGACACAATGAGAAGTCTCAAGGCTGTTGGACCGTTATATTAGCACTCTTGAAATGCTTAGGTTTTGTGTGCCCCAGCGCAGGCTTGTTTCTGCTTACTTTTGTCTGTGCACTACTGAGAGGTGTGAAAACAGATGCACATAGTTTAGCACTAAGTGGATTTGCGTGACCTGCTCCATCATTTTTAGACCCAGAAACACATGCAGGCACTTTATTGCAGGACTGAAAACCAATACACAATATCACTCATAGGAAGGGACCATTTTTGATTGCCTAATTTTCTGCTGAAAGGCTGCTCCTCAACTCTTTTATGATATTTACAAAAGGGCTGACAAAGTTTATTTTTTTTTTTTTTTTTTGGATGCTTATTTCAGTATCACATAGTAGTGAGATTTTATGCATGGTATTTTATCTATTTTAAGTTGTTTATCTGTTTTAAGTTGATCATGTTAAACTGATTTTACTTTAGCTGTAACATTACAAAAATAGCATGACTATATGGGGTGAAATATCCCTTTAAGTTGTTTATATTTCCATATCAGATCCTGGAGCCTCGCTTTCAGTCAGAAACCTTGGCCATGTTGCTCAACATCCCTCCACAGAAAACCCTCCTCAGACGCCACCTCGCCACTAACTTTAACTCACTGGTGGGGCCTCAGGCCCAGCAGGAGAAACAGGAGTTTGCCAATGCCAGTGGGCATGCACCACTTACCACCACTGCCAAAGTCAGGGTATGATATTCCAAACAAAATAATCTATTTTATGCTACATAAAAGTTCCAAGTATCATTTTTGTCATGTTGTATTGTTATTAATTTCTGTGTCTTAGCCAACGAAGCTTGGTTTTACTAATTTCCGACAACTAAGAAAGCTCAGAGTGGATGAATCAGCAGATTATATCTGCCCCATGGATACAGGGACCCCACCAGCCCTGAGTGGGACACCAAAGCGGACTTATGGAAGCTTCAGGGGCATCAGCCCCAACCTGGCCAGAGACTCGGACAGACTGGAGAAGGTTGGGTCTAAGAACTGATTCATTGCTTCTTCAATTTAGCCATTCTTAGCCAAACAATGCAGTGCTTACTGCCATTAACACCATAAACTGCCAGCACTGAAGTAACTCCACCCTGCTGCCTGAAGAACTTCAGCATTAACACCATCAATCAGGAAAAGCCCAGAACTGATTCTTCAGTGCATCATCTGGAAATGACTGACCATGGGCTCTTAACATTGGAAATTATTATTATTATTATCATTAGTATTATCATTATCGTTGTTGTTGTTGTCTGTCTGTCTTTAGGTAGTTCCAATTCTGACATTTCACCTTGACAAGTTGATTTGAGTTTCCTGATTTTATTACTTTTAATGAAAGTATCCCTGGCAGGGGAAAAAAGGTTTTGAAATGACCAATAAACTGTTTCTTTTCTTTTCTCTGTCTTTCATTATATGAACAGACCCTTTGAAAACACTGGAGTAAAACACAATATGCCATATTGAAATTATGCATTATAAGATAAACCAGTAACACTTTAGAATACTGTTCCATCCTGAATACACAGGAACAAATGATTAATGCAATATTAAAATTCTAGTAACTAAATTAACAAGAAATTGGTCTGTTGCTTATATAACCCTGGCTCTACGAATAGGGAACAAGATGTGTCACTGAGTGATGCTATGGGAACACCCCCCAGATGTGGAGTTTCTCTAAAGCCTGTATAGAAACTAGGAATGGCTCAGTACCACTTTTTTATGTCCGATACAGCAATGTTTAGTATCTGCTGATAGCAGTGTTTTTTTTTTTTTATCAGTTTACAATATCTACACACCACTTCATTGTAAATAAGGACAAACACACACACACACACTTGGAATACAATGCAGTAAACCTTCTAATGTGCTTTTATAATGTTTGTTATTTTTTGAGCTTGACAGTAACAACAATAGGTAACGTAATGTTGGATTTTAATCGATCCCATCTGACTTTTACCCGACAAAAAAGGGTAGTGTTGAACCAGTAATGATACTTGGTATTGGATCAGTGCATCCCTGATAAAAACACACCAATTCATAGGCTGAGGGAGCTGACACCAACCCTCAAGGCAGAGTGTCAACAGCGCTTTGATGGAACATCTCATTCCCGATTCAGAGACAACGATTTTTCAGCGACTTTTCTGTAAGCTACAAAATTACAGAAGTAGGTGGCTGTGTTAATGAATTAAATAATTTGGCCAACCGATTCATTCAAAAACACTGTTTAATTTCATAAACAGAACCAATTGAGCATGAATCTATAGAAAAACTGTAGCAACAAAACAAACTACCTTGAACACTGTCCACAAGTATACTTGAACCTTGAGTGTTTTAAAGACAAGGGTGGTTAGAACAAAACATTGACTGGATATCAGATAAGTTTACTTTTACAGGTTCACTCAATGCTGCATCAGCAGCTGAAACTATGGGAAGCTAGCCCTTGCCTCAACACAGATGGACACAAGATATGAACTGACTACTGTTCAAACATATAAAACCTGGATTAGAACCAGGAGTCAAATCCATATCTTAATTACTATCGAAAATGTGATAAAATGTGCAGCGAGTCCCAGCGAGAAGTGATGCAGGAAATAATGTAAGATCAAGCGTAAGACAGGAGTTCTTGTGTGAGACTGGATTTCTTCCTGTTAGAAATTGTAGACCCCAAGAAACTTGTGATACAAGTTGTCTGTACTGTATGCTGGTTTGCAGCGAACAAGAAAAAAAAAAAGAATATGAAGGAGATATGGTTCCTTACAGAAGGCATGCATGCATGCTGATATTTTGTTGCCGTTCTTTACTCCACACCCTGAACTTTCCCTTGCCCTGTATCGTGCCCTCTCATTGGCTGTAGGTCATCACCAATGTCATTTTTAGTTGAAACATTAACACTGCAGGACCCTGAATCGCCGACAGGTTGAGATGTTTAGCGTGCTAAATATCTCACAGGCATCGGTAACACATCAGCAGTTTTCTTAGATTGCATCTTTGATAACACACTACGCAATTGTCACACACATGAACAAGCACTGATTTTGGGCTATGTTGGCAATTTCCACAAAACCAAAATCTTGCAGTATGGCCAGCATTAGATAAAGCCCACTGTACTAGGAGTGTGGCTTCATCTCAGGCACTAAAAACTTCAATTGTGTCCCTTACCCAATGCAACATCCTATACTTTGCAACATCCTTACTTAATGCAACATCCTATATGTAGCCACAAGCCCTTTGTGCCAGCCACCAAAACAAATAATTAACTGATTTGATTTAATTTAAGCTACTGACTTGTGTGGTCAATGTAAATCTTCAACAGCCTTACAGAACAAAGCCTGTTGAGTCTCTCATTCTCTTGTGACTTAAAAGACAGAGGAGAAATGACTGCAACACCACAACTTGAGAGCAGAAACCAGTGGAAGCAGCCTTAGGGATACATCTTTTGTCACCAAACAACCTTTATCCCTCTGGGGTCTGAGGTGATTTTGGGGCCCTTGAGATGTTTTGACATGCCCTGACATTTGTACTTATTTCAGTTACTTATAACATACTATTGGTCAATGTGTATTTATTTTTTTATTTTTTTTTGGTATTCAGCACAAACTGTGCTACAATAATATGTGAGCAAGATTGATCTACATGTTTGCATTTTTTTTTTTTAAATATTAAGCTTGGTTACTAAGTTTTGGGGGGAAATGTAGCTGAATTATGGCCATAAAACACATACTGAATAGTTCTGAATAAGACTTTTGAGTAATCGGTCTTGTAGGCTAGAATATTTACATCAAAATGATGTGAAAATCATTCTGCTTACTCATTCACATAAAACAAAATATTGACTTAAATGTTGTAAGACATGTTTTGTGATAGACCAGCTTTATGCGAGGGAGTGACAATGTGCATGAATATTTAGTGATTCACACCTGAGAGACAAAGGGCCGTCCCCTAATGGGCCATCAGTGAGTCATGTGACCGTGAGGCAGGTAAGAGAGAATGTGAGGAGATTGAATTTTTTTTTTTATTATTATTATTGTTTGCATTTTATTTACAACACAGTATAATCAAAACATACAAAATGAAGGTCAAAGACACATTGTTGTTAACACTGGTCTAACCACAGAGATGTGAACAGACTTTGAGTCATTCCTGAAAACATATTCTGTTCAACAAGTGAAACAAGTAAACCATACCTGATATTTAAGTGTTTGCTGCTTCTTTCCATGGATTCAAGAAAAAAGAAAAAAAAACTCATCAGTAGTCGTCAAGGAGCTTGTTTTACCATAGAATATCAGTTTAGTTGAACATCTGATGTTGGTACAGTGCTCTCAGTTTGAAGAGACTCAAGTAAAAGTCAGCAGGATTCATCTGTGGTGCAGGTATCTGATCACAAAAAAACAAACAAGCAAAAAAAACAAAAAAAACTTTTGTGAGCATGTTAATATCAGGGGCATCTGTATATAGAGAGATTTTGTAGTCATAGACTCATGCATGCTTTGTACTACTGTAAAAATAAAAAAAAGGACATTTTATATCTGAGAAACTAATTATTATTGTTTAGCAGTTATAAAAATCTATTTGTGAACAGAGTATTAATAATAAACATGGTCTAAACATTCTTAGACTCGTAGCATTCATCATGTTACAGTGTACACTCATATTACTTTTATATAGGCTATTGTTTTTTATTATATAGAGCATGAAAACATCATTGCGTGGTAAAAAATTTAAATACAATGAATTGCCTATCATATTCAACACGTTTCTCTCGATTTCAAACATTTTAGTCAGGAATTATAGTTTTAGAAAAAGCCAACTATGATTTTGTAGTCATATAGCCTAGTAGCCCATGTATGATTTTATACTATAGTATGATATGATTTTGTAGTCATAGACTCACACATACTTTATCAGATATAATGTCCTTTTTTAGGATAGTACAAACTAATTATTATTGTTTAGCAGGTTATAAAAATCTATTTGTGAATGGCGTATTAATAATAAACATGGTCTAAACATTCTTAGACTCGTAGCATTCATCATGTTACAGTGTACACTCATATTACTTTTATATCGTATTGTTTTATATTATATAGAGCATGAAAACATCAGCGTCGTAAGAAATTTAGGCCATGTTCACACGTACACGGGTATTTTTATAAACTTGAGTTTTTTTCTCCAGACAGACACAGACAGGCATCAGGCATGCTTAGATTAAAGCCTACATCATGTGGCTATGATGGGTCAATTGGCTGCTTGAGCTTACATGAGGTAACATTGACTGTTGTGGGAAGAGAGCTTACAGCATCTCCAATTGCAACATGAAACATGAGGGTTATAAATTGGTCCACTCAAGGACTCTGGTGAGAACAGGAGCTAGAATCTCTACTGGGCGTCAAATATATCTATCTATCTCCAAGGAGTGACCAATAGAGCAAGCCGTGCTCTTTGTGGCTCAAAAAGCACCAGGCCAGACACATGACAGAGCTCTTAGACCACTTTAGCGGTCAGACCAGATCCCTTGTACATATCCTTCTGCACATCTACAGTACTTGGTGCAACTCCCCTCTCCCTCCTCCTCCATAATTCCTCCATCGGCAGCTTACCCCCAGCGGTGGTGCAGTGGGTGGGGCTTTCCTCCACGCCCTCGCGCTCCACTGTGACATCCTCCGTGGCGGGCTTAGTTGCCAGCTCACGCATCTGGTCAGACATTGAATGAGGCTCTGGCTCCTGGGCAATGCTCAGCTCCTTCAGACTTGAGATCTTCCTCAAGTCTGAAGGTGAACGGAGATCTGTTTCTTACCAGTACCCACTCCACAAAGTGGTGAAACTTTCCCGAGGACCATCTTCGGACGACTGCGCTCTGCAAACGGTGTTGAGGCTCGTGTTGTAGAAGGAGCAGAGCATGCCATCTGGGCAGCTGGTGTGATGAGCCACTTCTAGGAACAGTCTGGTATGGTCCTCGAGAGATCGCTCTCCCTGCTCCAGCAGGAGGAGGAGGAAGGTTGGGTTGTCCATAAACATAGTAAATTTGCTGGCTGCAATATAACAAAGAGTGAAAAATTTAAGGGGGTCTGAATACTTTCCGTACCCACTGTATACTGTTTGAATGACAGCTTGTTAAATCTGTTGGCAAGCAAATATTTAATATCGCTACTCATCATAAGTACTTGGTACATTATCAGCGCAGCAGGAGACGTTCAAACTAATATCACATAATTTACGTCTCTATGATGATTGGTTGATATCAGAAGGGATTCTAGCCTCCCTTGCGAGATTTCTTTTCTCAACACTCCTCAGTGCTGAAAGTGAACACTCGATGGTGATTGGCTATTTTTTTTTTACCAATGGAGGCACGAGAGCTCAGCTCTCCCCCGGCCTCCCCCTCCCCTTCTCTATCATTTAGTGGTTGTAATTACATCAGCAGATTCGGCACATTCATGATAGAAAATCTGCACTTTCCAACTTCATTAACATGTTATGGCATTACAGCTATGGAATTACAAACAAAAAATGCACATTCTGAGACATGAACTGAAATTAATTGTGAATTTTATTAACATTAAATCGTCATCCTCCCATTTTCACCTCAATTTTGGGAAAGCTGTGCCTCCCCCGACTAGCCGCCACTGATTAACATTGGCTTTACACCCTTCAAACTTTATCTGGAATGTCACAGTTTCTGTCATTGCAACTTCCTGAACAGGCGAACACACAAATGAAATTGTCTGCCTGATGAAAAATGTATTTAAAACATATTTTAGAAAATGTAGTTAATATTTGCATCATAAATGATTTATCCCATCCACCCATGAACCACCCGCAATTAATCAGAATGTATTTTTTTTTATTACTCGACCCGCCCGACCTGCGGATTATCTGCAGCGCCTGCGGATATAACCAACATCCATGCATCACTAGTTCTCACGTCACCAATGACATTATGATTTTTGAATCACGTGCCACTTAAGGTGTAGTTATGAGTACATCACATAAGAAAGATTGATGGGATCTCTAACTTGTAGAACCTCTTTCGGTATCATCAACACAAGGAAGACCCGTGCAATAAAATAGATTTTATTAACAAAAGATAGACAAGAGTAATCAACAACTACTAAATGAATACCACAAATAAAAAAGGAATAAAGTGCATAAGATGCATAAAATGCAAGTGATTATGTTGGGTGTTGCTATGTCAGAGATACGTTATCTTATGGAAAGATAAACTTTTGCTATTTTAACAAACAAGGTAAAGAACAAATAACAAATAAATTAACTATTATTTATCAACTACAATAATTTATATAATATCTAATGTAAATTAGAAAAATCATATACTGATAATATACAATACTGCCAAGGTCTCTGGAAGAGGTTTGGATAAGTGATAGTTACATTCTCTGTAGTTGAGTGAGCAGTCCGGTGGCGGTGACTTCTTTCACTGGATGTGCTGGTAACAATGCAGTGGGTAAAGGAGCAGGAATCCGTTTCAACAACCTTGAACACGGAGCACTGTAGGATGCTGATCTCCTGGAGCACCAAAGGGTCCTAAAATCTGGAACAAGCAGATGTGGCCCTGGAGTGGGTGCAGAAGGTCCTTAGCCTGGAACACGCAAGCAAAAGTACCTTGAGAAGTCCTGTCCTTCTCGGGCTTGGTACCAAAGGTCTTCTTCTTGCCCTCTAAGTGGTGTCTGGTTGTTGTCCTAGCATCATATCTGATGGCGTTGGACAGTTTGCTTATGTTAGTCCACCAAGATCCAATCAAAATGTAGCAAACGTTTGTCCACAATTTTGGCCAGAGAGGGGCCCTGCCATAAACTGGGCCCTGGAATGTGCTGTCCACTACAAAAAAAAATGCGGGGACACACACCGCTTAACTTTCGTTTGTGGGTCGAGTCTTCTATTACGATACAGTGTTGATGAAGACGCACGAACACAAGGATTAAGTTTAACAGTCTTTAAAAGATCCACATATAGGTAAAACTATGAGCAAACTAAGTACACAGACCAAACTACGTTAATGACGAGACACACCTGAACAGTATGACATGATCAGACACAGACGGGGAAGCTGGTTAATGGAACACATGAGGAGTGAAAACAAATTAAAAGTCCATGAAGACTGACACAGACAGAATATGACTCTGTGGCAGAGTTAGATCAAAGAGGACTGTGATTCACAATTAATTTAATCTGAGTATGCCACCCTGGTGGAGTGCCAGGGAAAACTTCTCATAAGGATATCCAGGTAAGGTTTACCAATTGAGGGAAAATATATAAAAATAAAGTGAGACGTGAGTATCAATACAAAATATATACTTTATTATAAAAGCATCATCATCAATAAAATACTCTATCCCATGAAGCACACACACAAAGAGACAAAACAAAACAAAAAAATATTTATAGTGGTACTTTTCTAGGGCCAGGCTTAGTGGAAACAAAGTAGGCCAGCTGCAGTTCGGGAGGTCATCCAAACCCACCCAAATTCACACCAAATCAGGCACCACACACCCACCGCAAGGAAGTTGTGTTGACACACCCCGCACACTGTGAAGCACACACTGCACAAAAGAAGAGCAAAATATACAAGTATTATTGCAAAAACAAGACCAAACTGCTGAAAAGAACAGTCCAGTGCAAAGTGCAAACGTAATGAAAACAACAAAACTTTACTTGAAAATAATCAAAATAAAGCTAATAGACTGCTTAATCAGCACAAAGCTAGTAGCTACAAGCCAAACTGCCCACAAGGCAGCAAAGTCGTGGGCAAAGAAGCGTCAATGTCCATCAGCAAAACAGCAACGGCGTCACATATAATGTATTCAGCTAGGAATAGGGCTTAGAAATTGTAATGTTCCACCCCACTTTTGTTTTGAACAATCACCAAACGTGAAGCTGTATGGTTACTCACTACAGGTGCCATAGCTCAGCCTACCAGCCGGCATCCCTACCCTCCTAACGTCACAGTTACTGAAAGTGAACTCTGACACAAGCTTGCCACATGCCTATACCCCCAAAAGGGACGGGAAAAGAAAGGGACACGCCAGGGACAGGAGAACCCAGAATCCACAAGACACGTCCCTACCTGTCAAAATAAGGGTCGTTAAATAGTATGGCTGCTTTCCCCTCATTGGTGTGCCAACCACACCCCAATCAGGCCTAAAGATAAGAATCACTTATCCTGACACAATCGTGACAAACGTAATGAAGAAATAGCATCTAACATCATGGAGACAGATGGCTCTTCACGTCAGG
The DNA here is from genome assembly GCF_001515625.1 of Sinocyclocheilus rhinocerous. NCBI lineage: Eukaryota > Metazoa > Chordata > Actinopteri > Cypriniformes > Cyprinidae > Sinocyclocheilus > Sinocyclocheilus rhinocerous. Next base: position 483,837 of record NW_015662582.1, on the reverse strand, counting down.
ATGACCTTGTTCCAAAGAAAGGTAGTAACATTTCCTCTGTGGTTTGGAAATGGTTCGGATTTGAGAGGTCAGACAAACTCCATTATGTCGAACAGTACCACTAATTTATTCCAGCATTTGCGACAAAGACACCAAACTAAATGGGAAGAATGCTCAAAGTTAAGAGATGAAAACAAGCCAACAGCCTGCCGCCCAGGTGTAACAGGTCCACCTAAAACTGCAAAATACCAGATATCATTAGAGGTAGCATTTTCTAATGCCATTCAATATGACAAAAAGGTGCCCCAATGGCAAGAAATTACAGATGTTGTGGCATTTCATATCACTAAAGACATGGTTCCCATACACATTATCGAAAAGCCAGGGTTCATAAAAATGCTATACACTTTTGATCAATATTTGCAATGTTTACAAATGTTTGTTTTTTTTAACCTTGTTCCAAAGAAAGGTAGTAACATTTCCTCTGTGGTTTGGAAATGGTTCGGATTTGAGAGGTCAGACAAACTCCATTATGTCGAACAGTACCACTAATTTATTCCAGCATTTGCGACAAAGACACCAAACTAAATGGGAAGAATGCTCAAAGTTAAGAGATGAAAACAAGCCAACAGCCTGCCGCCCAGGTGTAACAGGTCCACCTAAAACTGCAAAATACCAGATATCATTAGAGGTAGCATTTTCTAATGCCATTCAATATGACAAAAAGGTGCCCCAATGGCAAGAAATTACAGATGTTGTGGCATTTCATATCACTAAAGACATGGTTCCCATACACATTATCAAAAAGCCAGGGTTCATAAAAATGCTATACACTTTTGATCAATATTTGCAATGTTTACAAATGTTAGTTTTTTTTACTCTGTGTTCAAAAATATTTAATGTTTAATTCAAATTGCACAATATTTGCAATAATTCTTTTGCAAAGATATTTAACTACGGAATTTGTTTTACACATTCACACCATGTTGACCACTTTTTGCATAGCATGCCTACTAAAAATACAATGTTCAGAAACCAGATGGGTTTTTTTTTCAAGCTACTAATAAAGACAATGTTACTTCAGTCATGCTGTTGTATTTATGTTTTAAGTTGACTAGTTACACATAAATAGGAGCACATATCCTTAAGAACTGCAAGGCATTTCTGCCTGTCGCACCTCCGCCGATGCCAATGGGTCATCAGCTGGGAGCCACCCATCACAGATGTTTTGCCCCATTAATCTCAGAACATGGGTGGTGGGGCAGCTGAAGGGACATCTCCCTACCACTCCCTGTTGCTGGCCCTATGATCCTTAGTTTCCCCACCTGGGGTCATTCCTTCTTAGCCACAACCAGAAACTCACTTTCTCTGCCTCCTCAGCCAGTTCCCCGAGTGCCGCCTTTTGCTTCGATCCAGTAATTTCAACCTTCTTCAACAGCTGCGGGGTGGATTTATCCATGAAGCCTCTGCATCCGACTTAAACAGGTAAGATGCATGATTTCCGCCCTGTTTCGGTACACGCTGCCACTAGTTTGCTATATTTCTCCTTTTTTCCTCTCGAATGCTGACTCTATCATCTCTTCCCACGGTACTGTGAGCTCTGCCATGATTACTGTCTTGGCAGAGATGGACCACAGGATAATGTCTGGATGCAGATAGGTTGTTATTATCTCAGATGGAAACTTGAGCTGCTGGTTGAGATCGACTCTTATCTGCCACTCGCATCCAGGTTTCAGAATGGACCACTCTCTCTGGTTGATGTTTTCTGCTCCAGCTCCTTGCCCAACGAAGCATATTTGTGATTTGGAGGATGATTGACTGGCTCTATTGGCTTCGAATCTTCACTCCTCTAACACCTCTGCCAGTTTTCAAAGCACTTGATCATGGCGCCAATTGTACCGGCCTTGGGTCAGAGCAGCTTTACAGCTAGTCAAAATGTGCTGTAGACTAAGATTTGGGGTACCACATAGACTGTCGATTGTCTCTGAGTCATACCAGAGCTGGATAATCTGGGGGCTTGGAAGGATGTCATATGTGGACCTAATTAGGAAGCTTAGTCTAGCCTGTGGAACCTTCCATATATCGCCCCAAGTTATGGTCTTATGATTGACTGCCTCCCAATTTCAATAAAATTTCCATAAAATCAAATCAAAATTGAAATTGTGAACTGGTCAATCTTTCTGGAAAAAAAAAAAAAAGATGTAAGCAGCCCATTGGCACAGACCCAGTGCCGACAACCCACGGCAGAGTCGAGGAAGGAAGGACCCAAGATGATGCAGTGGTAACTGACAGCAAGTGGGGAGAAAGAGTAGATGGATCCACTTGTGCAGACGGAAAGCCGTTGGACGCTGGCACTGGAGACCTAGGCAATGCTGCGGTGACAAGCATCAGAGGTGGAGCTAGAGTGAGGACAGAGGTGACGCCGAAGGAATGGAGGAATCTGCTGCAGCCATGGGGGTGGAGGGACGGAGCGCAGCGGAAGTAGAGTGACGACTGACCAAGGGGGAGCCGGTGGGATAAGGGAACCTGGTAGAGCCGCAAGGCCAAGGGTCTCCGGTGGAGTCAAAGGTGGGAGAAGCCAAGGCGGAGCTGACAGGTCAACAGGCTGAGATGGAGTGAGGAGACCGAAGGCCAGAGGCGGAGCAATAAGATCCTCTCGCACTGGTGCTGCATATGGTTGCATGACCTGTGGCTCGATGTCACAGCAGGGCATTCCAGGAGACACAGCAGGGCTGTAAACATCAGGCAGCGGCTGGGCTGGAGGACTGGGTGAACTTTGTGGTAATATTGACGAAGGGAAACTTGACAGAAGCAAAGGTGGTAAGGTATAGTCCATAGCGTTTTCACAGCTGTCCTTAGAGCGCGATGATAAATCAGCAGGTAAATCACAGTTTATTTAGGTAACAGTGCTGCCAAGAAACAGCAGTGAAGATTCCAAGCGAACTGACGAATCATAGTCCAAACAGTTCAACCAAAAAGACTCAGTAGGCGGATACTCATTTGAATGAAGTTGATTACATAAAACAATAGAATTAAGTAAATCAGGATTAAACCCTCAAATGGTTCTCTAAGTTCTTTGGCGTAGGCCCCGTCTCTCGTCCGGGACTCGTGGTTAACTGGCAGGTCCTGCCTGATGATGAAGGCAGGGTCGGAGCCTACCCCCAGACGAGTAGATAGGGACCAACCTGGTGGTGGTGGGGAGGATGGAGGGGAACTTCGATACGGCACCTACAGGCAGCGAAGTGGAAGGGTAAGATGAGTCTTTTAATGTATTAAGCCGAGCTGTGATTGGTTTAGCGAAATTAACAATGAATGACATAAGATTGGAGTCTTTCCTGTAGAACTTATGCTGGCGCTTTCATTTCTACCAAAAAGACTCATTAGGCGAATACTCATTTGAATGAAATGTATTCCATAAACTAATAGAAAGAAGTAAATCAGGATTAAACCCTCAAATGGTTCTTTCTCTAAGTTCCTGATGATGAAGGCAGGGGCGGAGCCTACCCCCAAAAGAAGGCGGAGTCTAATCCGAACGATAAGATGTTGATTATTAGAATCCTGAAAAAACATATAGGGCATTAATCAAATATCGAAGACCATCTATACGAGCATCTTGGCTATAAATGTTAAGCAATATGAGATTAATGTATAGCCTGTGAACTTTAGGTGCTGTGTTAATCGAAATACATGGAAGGTTAAAGGGGTCATATGATGTTGCTAAAAATAACATTATTTTGTGTATTTGGTGTAATGAAATGTGTTTATGTGGTATGAGTTATGTGTTAAGGTTCAAAAAACACATTATTTTCCACATACTGTACATTATTGTTTCTCCTCTATGCCCCGCCTTTCTGAAACGCGTCGATTTTTACAAAGCTCATCGGCCTGAAAAGCAAGGTGTGCTGTGATTGGCCAGCTATCCAGTG
>NW_015662582.1:474470-479748 GCF_001515625.1 Sinocyclocheilus rhinocerous | reverse complement strand
ATCCTCTTTTGGAAGGCCAAACAAAGTAGTTTCGCTTTCACACCGAATCACACAGTGCCTTCAGGACATGGCAGCGGCAACAATACTACAGCGAGAATAAAAGTTACGCCTTCTTTCTTTGCGTGAACAGTTGGGCTGTGTTATGCAAATCTTCCCACATAGTGACGTAAATATGTGGGGGTGTGTTAGAACGAGCCGTTTTAGGTAGGCGTTGCTGACTCTTAACTTTTATAAAGAATATCTCTTTGGATTTGAGACTTTAGTCTTTGCAACTTTACAGATCTTCTTTATGCACCAAGAGCTTGTAGCACTCCAAAGAGAAAGGAAAAATTGAAATCGCATCATATGACCCCTTTAAGATGAGATGACTTCCGTAAGACTGTGAAATACCATAAACTGAGTTCTTAATACTTAGGTAATGCTCGAGACCACATTAGGCTAAAATACACGAGTGTTGCTATGACAAGATGTAAAATAAATTAAAACGTGTTAAGAAGCCACAAATACCTTTGATAAGGAAAAGCAATATACAGTGTAATTAAAATATATATGACACATGCAATCACGAAATCTGGTGAACCGAGATCATGTTTTTGACAATAGACGTTTGAAGAAAAGCCACGACGGCTGAGTGCATGTAATAATTGACAGTAATACATTAAACGAAAAGCCATGATAGGCTTGTGGTATTGCGACGATAAGCAGCGTGTAATGCATAAATATGCTAAAACGTTTGAGAAAAATAGACGATTATAAAATCCCCAAGTGGGCTTAAGTAGCCGCAATAGGAATCGGTAGGTCCGCGTTTGGCCGTAGAAATTCATAGCTAGATATACAGTAATGAAGCTACTTTTCGTGAAGCTGCGATAGGCTGAATTCGTGGTAAGACAATGTTAAAATTGGAAGCCACGATTTGCCACGGCATTGTAAACGAGGGCCACGAATGGCCATGAAGCATAACTATATGATATACATCCGTGAATGCTGCTTTTCATGAAGCCACGATTGGCCAAGTTTGCGGTAGGGAAAATGTTACAATCGTAAGCCACGATAGGCATTCTATACGGGGGCCACGATTGGCCGTGAAACATGAATCAGTGATATATGTCTCGGAATGCTGTTTTTCGTGAAGCCGCGATGGGCCAAGTTCGGGGTAAGAATCGATGTTAAGCCCGAAAGCCTCGATGGACATAGATGTGCGAGGGCCACAAATGGTCATGAAACATTGTACCTATAGTAATTAATCGCTAAGCTATTTACTATAGAACCACGATAAGGCCGAGTTCATGGTAGGAAACAATGTTAAAACCAAAGCTGCGATTGGCATTGAAGGCTATTACCGCAATTGTTCGTGAAACATTATTCCTGTCATATACAATACAAAGTTGAAGAAGACGTGGGAAACGTGGTGGGCTTGCTGTCAAACTTAAGGCTAAACTGCTCTTGGCGTCTAGGACCCACTTCAATCACCATGGTTTCAAAGTCGAGTGGGCCTATTACCGATTAATTTATCAGCATTATCTGGAGCCGGCATATGCTTGACTGGCTTGAAGATTGGAAATTTTCGCAGACATCCTATACATTGGATGATGTATCTCCGTAAAGGTGGGGGTGTGCGTCTCCAACATCTTCGACCGCTGTGTCGTTCATCACACTCGGTAGGCGACACTTTGTTAATCAAAATGGCACTGGTTAATGCGAGATCACTTTGCAATAAGACATTTATTTCGAGGGATCTTTTTATTTCGGAATCATTGGATGTTTTATTTTTGTCAAGTCAAGTCAAGTCACCTTTATTTATTTAGCACTTTTAACAATACAGATCGTGTCAAAGCAACTGTACAGCATTAATTAGGAAAATATTGTATATCGCTGGAAATGAAGTGTCCCCAACTAAGCAAGCCAGAGGAACCAAAACTCCATCGGTGACAATGGAGAAAAAAAACCTTGGGAGAAACCAGGCTCAGTCAGGGGGGCAGTTCTCCTCTGACCAGACAAAACCAGTAGTTCAATTATAGGCTGCAGCAATGTCACATTGTGCAGAGGACTCAACTCGTTCCTGTGATCATGTCCCGGTGGCCGTCTAGGAGACAAGGTCCTCACTGGGGATCTGTCTTTGTGGCTCATCTAGTTGTCCTGATCTCCGCTGACATTCAGGGCTGTAGAAGTTCTCTCTAGGTGCTGATCCACAATCTGGGCTGGATACGGACTGGATTCGGGTGACTGCAGTGGCCATCTGATCTGGATACAGACTGGATCTGGTGGCTACGGTGACCTCGGAAAATGAAAGAAACAGACTAATATTAGCGTAGATGCCATTCTTCTAACGATGCAGCAAGTACATCGGGTGTTATGGGAAGTGTTCCCGGTTCCGGTTGTCCTAATTAATGCAGCCTAAAAATCCTTTAACGGATTTGAATATTAGAAATGTGTTAGTGTGTTATGAGTAAGCCAGGTTAAAGAGATGAGTCTTTAATCTAGATTTAATCTGACAGAGTATGTCTGCCTCCCGAACAGAGTTCGGTAGATTATTCCAGAGTTTGGGCGCTAAAAAGGAGAAGTATCTGCCGCCCGCAGTTGATTTTGATATTCTAGGTATTATCAAATTGCCAGAGTTTTGAGAATGCAGTGGACGTGGAGGACTATAATGCAATAAGAGCTCGTTCAAATACTGAGGTGCTAAACCATTCATGGCTTTATAAGTAAATAAGCAATATTTTAAAATCTATACAATATTTAATAGGGAGCCAGTGCAGTGTTGACAGAACCGGGCTAATATGGTCATACTTCCTGGTTCTAGTAAGAACTCTAGCTGCTGCATTTTGGACCAGCTAGAGTTTGTTTATTAAGCGTGCAGAACTACCACCCAATAAAGCGTTACAATAATCTAACCTTTCTGCATTTGACATTGAGAGCATAGGTCGTAATTTAGATATATTTTTGAGATGGGAAAATGCAGTTTTACAAATGCTAGAAACGTGGCTTTCAAAGGAAAGATTGCTATCAAATAGCACACCTAGGTTCCTAACTGATGACGAAGAATTGACAGAGCAGCCATCAAGTGTTAGACAGTGTTCTAGGTTATTACGTGCAGAGTTTTTATGTCCTATAATTAACACCTCGGTTTTTTTCAGAATTTAGCACTACGAAATTACTCGTCATCCAGTTTTTTGTATCGACTATGCATTCCGTTAGTTTTTCAAATTGGTATGCTTCGCCGGGCCGTGAATAAATTGGTATGCTTCGCCGGGCCGTGAATAAATATAGAGCTGAGTGTCATCAGCATAACAGTAAAAGCTAACAACATGTTTCCTGATGATATCTCCCAAGGGTAACATGTAAAGTGTGAAGTTTGGGCGCTAAATAGGAAAAGGATCTGCCGCCCGCAGTTGATTTTGATATTCTAGGTATTATCAAATTGCCAGAGTTTTGAGAACGCAGCGGACGTGGAGGACTATAATGTAACAAGAGCTCGTTCAAATACTGAGGTGCTAAACCATTCAGGGCTTTATAAGTAATTAGCAAGATTTTAAAATCTATACGATGTTTAATAGGTAGCCAGTGCAGTGTTGACAGAACCGGGCTAATATGGTTATACTTCCTGGTTCTAGTAAGAACTCTAGCTGCTGCATTTTGGAGCAGCTGGAGTTTGTTTATTAAGCGTGCAGAACAACCACCCAATAAAGCATTACAATAATCTAACCTTGAGGTCATAAACGCATGGATTAACATTTCTGCATTTGACATTGAGAGAATAGGTCGTAATTTAGATATATTTTTGAGATGGAAAAATGCAGTTTTACAAATGCTAGAAACGTGGCTTTCTAACGAAAGATTGCTATCAAATAGTACACCTAGGTTCCTAACTGATGACGAAGAATTGACAGAGCAGCCATCAAGTCTTAGGGAGTGTTCTAGGTTATTATATGCAGAGTTTTTAGGTCCTATAATTAACACCTCTGTTTTTTCAGAGTTTAGCAGTAAGAAATTACTCATCATCCAGTTTTTTATATCGACTATGCATTCTGCTAGTTTTTCAAATTGGTATGTTTTGCCGGGCCGCGATGAATATAGAGCTGAGTATCATCAGCATAACGGTGAAAGCTAGCACCATGTTTCCTGATGATATCTCCCAAGGGTAACATGTAAAGCGTGAAGAGTAATGGCCCTAGTACTGAGCCTTGAGGTACTCCATACTGCACTTGTGATCGATATGATACCTCTTCATTCACTGCTACGAATTGATGGCGGTCAGATAAGTATGATTTTAACTAATGCACTTCCATTAATGCCAACAAAGTTTTCTAGTCTATTCAAAATAATCATGTGGTCAATAGTGTAGAATGCAGCACTAAGATCCAATAGCACTAATAGAGAGATACAACCACGATCAGATGATAAAAGCAGATCATTTGTAACTCTAATGAGAGCAGTCTGAGTACTATGATACTGTCTAAATCCTGACTGGAAATCCTCACAGATACCATTTTTCTCTAAGAAGGGATATAGTTGTGAGGATACTACCTTTTCTAGAATCTTGGACAAAAAAGGGAGATTCGAGATCGGTCTGTAATTAACTAGTTCTTTGGGGTCAAGTTGTGGTTTTTTGATGAGAGGCTTAATAACAGCCAGTTTGAAGGTTTTTGGGACATATCCTAATGACTGATGAATTAATAATAGTCAGAAGAGGATCTATGACTTCTGGAAGCACCTCTTTTAGGAGCTTAGATGGAATAGGGTCTAACATACATGTTGTTGATTTAGATGATTTAACAAGTTTATACAATTATTCCTCTCCTATAGTAGAGAATGAGTGGAATTGTTCCTCAGGCGATCTATAGCAAGCTATCTGATGTGATACTATAGCTGACGTCTGCATGGTTACAATTTTAACTCTAATAGTATCGATCTTAGAAGTAAAGGAGTTCATAAAGTCATTACTGCTGTGCTGTTGGGAAATGTCAACACCTGTTGATGCTTTATTTTTCGTTAATTTAGCCACTGTATTGAATAAATACTTGGGGTTATGTTTGTTTTCTTCTAAAAGAGAAGAAAAGTAATCAGATCTAGCAGTTTTTAATGCTTTTCTGTAGGATAGGTGGCTCCTGGTAAACATTGGACTATGGTGGCTGGTGTCTCTATTTTCACGTTGCGTACAATAGAATCGCCAATAACTAGAGCACTTTGATCAGGTTTCTCAGCGGGTGCGTCACTGAGTGGGGAGAGCCTGTTTGGTGTTTTGATCGGAACGGAAGAGCGGTGTTTTGAACCGCGACTA
>NW_015662582.1:470484-471368 GCF_001515625.1 Sinocyclocheilus rhinocerous | reverse complement strand
TCACCACGGTAAGCAGGGAGGGGGCCAGAGCATATTACAGTGTCTGACATCGTACTTGCAAGTTCACACACCTCTTTAATGTTATTTTTAGTGATCTCCGACTGGCGAAGTCGAACATCATTAGCGCCGGCGTGAATAACAATCTTACTGAATTTACGTTTAGCATTAGCCAGCACTTTTAAATTTGCCAAGATGTCAGGCGCTCTGGCTCCTGGTAAACATTGGACTATGGTGGCTGGTGTCTCTATTTTCACGTTCCGTACAATAGAATCGCCAATAACTAGAGCACTTTGATCAGGTTTCTCAGCGGGTGCGTCACTGAGTGGGGAGGGCCTGTTTGGTGTTTTGATCGGAACGGAAGAGCGGTGTTTTGAACCGCGACTATCACAGTCACCCAGTTGCCCTGCTGCGGAGGCATTGTAACCGGAACCGAACAATGTACAGGGCTCCCTGAGCTAGTCACATCCAAAGCCGTATCTAGAGCCCTGTAATGAAATGTCTTTATTTTAGCTCTTTTTCAGAGGGGGAATTGAATCTGAAGATTCAAAATCAACCCGATTAGAACTGATTCCAAATTTGAATAGCTTACACTTCATCCACTATTCGTCCAGCGTCTAGTAGAATTTAGTGTATCTCACCAATTTTATTTGTACTACTACGTGGCCAACGACAATGGTACAAGATTGATATTTGTGTTATCTATGAGCAAGGTAACCAGATCTGGGCAAAGTTTTAACTTTAAATTCACGACACAAGACAATGATTCTTATAATGAAACAGGAATTTATTGGCTATTCTAGATTACATTAAACTAAACTAATGCAAACACACACACACACACATACGGTTCAAAGGATGAGGATTTTAACGGAGTTCTGAGGAAG
>NW_015662582.1:465621-467197 GCF_001515625.1 Sinocyclocheilus rhinocerous | reverse complement strand
GAGCGGTGTTTTGAACCGCGACTATCACAGTCACCCAGTTGCCCTGCTGCGGAGGCATTGTAACCGGAACCGAACAATGTACAGGGCTCCCTGAGCTAGTCACATCCAAAGCCGTATCTAGAGCCCTGTAATGAAATGTCTTTATTTTAGCTCTTTTTCAGAGGGGGAATTGAATCTGAAGATTCAAAATCAACCTGATTAGAACTGATTCCAAATTTGAATAGCTTACACTTCATCCACTATTCGTCCAGCGTCTAGTAGAATTTAGTGTATCTCACCAATTTTATTTGTACTACTACGTGGCCAACGACAATGGTACAAGATTGATATTTGTGTTATCTAAGCAAGGTAACCAGATCTCGGCAAAGTTTTAACTTTAAATTCACAACACAAGACAATGATTCTTATAATGAAACAGGAATTTATTGGCTATTCTAGATTACATTAAACTAAACTAATGCAAACACACACACACACACATACGGTTCAAAGGATGAGGATTTTAATGGAGTTTTATGACTCGCTACAATCACAAACCACTCAGCAGCACGGTACCCTGCAGTCTGCCGGTCTCTCTCCCTTCCCTGAGATGTGGCTATCCTCTGGTGATCTATTTGTCTCAAATAGAGGTTGAGAGGAGACTCCTTAGCTTCTGCTTAAGGAATGTGCTGTTCTGTTCAAAGGAAATCCTACAGCCCTCACATTCTTACTGTCCTCAATTAAAGTTTGGATGCGTGTCTCTAATTCTGAAATCTTCTCTGTCAGCCTAACTATTTCCCTGCATTTATCACATGTGAATCCCTCGTCGCCGACAGAGAGAGCTAAACTATACATGTGGCAAGCGGTGCAAACAACAATAGCAGGAGATGAAGCCATTACTCACCGTGATTGAAGAATGATTCTGACTTACCACTGTTGTTTGATGAACTCGTGAAAAAACGGAGCGAGAGAGAAAAGAAACGGAGCGAGAGAAAAAAAAGAAAACAGCAATAGACGCGAAATGGAAACACGATTGACAAGCTAACCGCTAACGAATGCTTTTGCATAATTTTTCTACCTTTGAAAATCCTCCACTATATCCGGATCCCGAGCCTGTACTGTGTTCTTTCAACTCTGGTTGTTCAACTATTTTAGATTATATTGCACCTTTGAAGGTGAAACATGTAAAAACTAAGGTAGAGCCCTGGTTTAACCCTTTAGGCGCCAGGGTTTTTTTTTTTTTAAATGCTGGATTTTGACATCAAGATTTAAAAAGCTTGTGGTTTGAAAGGGCTTAAAGATAGAGATCTAATGTAAATTAGAAAAATGTTGGGCATGACCGAAAGTTTATGTGGGGTGTAAATATACTAATCTAATTTACATATTATGACGTCATCAGGGGGCGGCCCTCTTGAATGTCATAATATTCAGGAAATAATAGATATTGAACTGATGTTTGAACATATTTGCATGTTTTTTTGTTTGTTTTTTTGTCTTTTTATCCTCATTCCAAATGATCAGAAAAGAGGAAACCAACAAAAAAACAGGAGAAAGTACTAAATTATTACTATATTACTATACTATATAGTAGTAAAAC
>NW_015662582.1:457502-464652 GCF_001515625.1 Sinocyclocheilus rhinocerous | reverse complement strand
TTGAAAGGGCTTAAAGATAGAGATCTAATGTAAATTAGAAAAATGTTGGGCATGACCGAAAGTTTATGTGGGGTGTAAATATACTAATCTAATTTACATATTATGACGTCATCAGGGGGCGGCCCTCTTGAATGTCATAATATTCAGGAAACAATAGATATTGAACTGATGTTTGAACATATTTGCATCTTGTTGTTTTTTTTTTCTTTTTATCCTCATTCCAAATGATCAGAAAAGAGGAAAACAACAATAAAACAGGAGAAAGTACTAAATTATTACTATATTACTATACTATATAGTAGTAAAACGCATGTGAACAGTAGCCTACTTTTTGATCAGTTCATCAGTAATATTCAGGAAATAATAGATCTTGCCCTGCCACCCACATCCCTGTTGGGCAAAGGGTCGAAATGATCACTTGGTTGTGCCTCGTGAACACTCGCGCCTTGCACGGCGGTACCATTGCGCTGCAAAGATGTAAGGAGAAGCGCGATTATTAGATGACCGATCGTCATTTCCAAAAGGCAAATATTCCCCTTCAGAGTCAGAATCGGCGAATAACATTTGTAACACATCCTCACGGTACAACTTTTTATTAGCCATTTGGCGATTTTCTCTCACAAATCTCACAGCTTACCCGCACACTATGAACTGAACTGCTTCTGCATCAATGACACGATAGCTCACTTGCTCTGCTCTTTCCTCAAACACTTTGAATAGGAACGTGACGTAATTTTGATCTAGAATCGAAGTACTACATGTCTGCCATCTAGTGGTAGGGAATACAAATGAGATATTACACCATATTAGGAACTACAGTCTATTTGATTAAGTATGACGTCTTGTCGCAATTTTGCGACTTTGGCGCTAAGAGGGTTAATGATACCACACAAGCTCTCAGACAAACTTGCAGAAGAGCAGAGCGTAAATGGCAGAAGGACTGGCTCCAGGTGTCTTTTGAAATTTTGAGGGACTCCGTGCATTTCTACCAAAAAGCAGTTAAGGCAGCAAAGGCTAAGTACTTTTATGCTATTATTATAAATAACTGTCATAGACCTAGAGTATTGTTTAATACTATCAATTATGTTATTAATCCATCAAATAGCATTGGGCCTAAGATTTCACTGGAGGCTTGTGAGAATTTTATGAGATTTTTTTTCAAAGATCGAAAATATTAGATCTCAAATACCTCCTGTAGCTAGTCATCCCTCAGCTCCTTCGTGTTGCCCTACTGAGTTTTATCAGTTCAAACTTCTTCAATTTTCTACATTGGCTAAAATAGTTGATCAAATGAAGCCATCGGATTCCCCTCTTGATGTTGTTCCATCAAGACTGATCAAACAAACTTTTGATGTAGTTGGGCCTAGAATTTTAGCAATAATAAATAGCTGCCTTGTATCAGGGACTGCTCCTGCATCTTTCAAGTATGCTGTAGTACAACCTTTAATTAAAAATACTAAATTGGATCCAACGGATTAAGCAAATTACAGACCTATTTCATTTTTTTAAATAGAAGGTGCTGGAGAAAGCTGTCCTTATTCAACTGCAGTCTTTTTTAATAAGAAATCTTTATTTGAAGTTTTCCAGTCAGGGTTTAGGGAGCATCATAGTACAGAGTCTGCACTTTTGAAAGCTCTCAATTATGTTTTGCTAGCAGTAGACTGGTGATATTGCAATGTTGGTGTTAATTGACCTTAGTGCAGCTTTTGACACCATAGACCATGAAATTCTTATTGCTCGACTTGAACGGGTGGTAGGGATTTGTGGTACTGTATTAAACTGGTTTAAGTCCTATCTAACCAATAGGAGCTTTTCAGTTACCCTGGGGAAATTTTCATCATCATCGGCCTCTCTTACATGTGGGATCCTGCAAGGATCCATTTTGGGACCCTTCATTGTATATGTTGCCAATTGGATCTATTTTTAGTAAACATGGTATATTGTTTTATTGCTATGCTGATGATACGCAGATTTATGTACCAGTAAAGAAGGAAGGCAACTTTTTAGAACCTCTTCTTTCATGCTTAAAGGACTTGAAAACATGGTTGGCTGTGAAGTTTCTGCACCTAAATGAAAGTAAAACTGAGACTATTGTTTTTGCACCCTCCAATGCATCTGGGTCTACTAATATTGATTTATTAATATTATCAATCTATGGTAAATCCATGGTAAAACATGTAGGTATAATTTTTGATGATGCCTTGAAATGTGATAAACAGATCAATGGTGTTATTCGATCTGGCTTTTTTCAACTAAGAACACTGCAAAGATTAAGCCATTTTTATCCTTTTGTGATTTTGAAAGAGTGATGCATGCTTTTGTGTCTTCTCGTCTGGACTATTGTAATTCGCTGTATGTAGGGATTAGTCAGTCCACCCTGTCACAACTACAGTTTGTCCAAAATGCCGCTGCAAGGTTGTTAACAGGTTCTCGGAAACGGGACCATATCACTCCCATTTTGTCGTCTTTACATTGGTTGCCGGTCCATTATATAATTGATTTTAAAATCTTGCTGTTTGTTTTTCAATCATTAAACGGCCTTGCACCATCTTATATTTCAGATTTGTTGCAACCGTACTCTCCATAAAGATATCGTAGGTCCTCTGACCAAAAACTCTTGATTGTTCCTAGGTAGAGACCCAAACTGTGGGGGTACTGTGCTTTTGCAGTATCGACCCCCAAGGCATTGGAACAGTTTGCCTTTACACATAAGAACTGCCTCCACTTTGGTGTCTTTTAAGTCCCTTTTAAAGACTAATTTATTTTCCGAGGCTTTTTTGCAAAATGCTGCTCAGTGACATGTTGTTTTATGTTGAATATATGCTCTGTGCAGTATAAGTGATGTGTGTATATATGTGTATATATATATATATATATCTGCAAACTTCAGGAGTTTGACAGAGGGGTCTTTAGAGGTGCAGTCATTTGTGAAGAGGGAGAAGAGCAGTGGGGAGAGAACGCAGCCCTGAGGAGCTCCAGTGCTGATGGTGCGGGTGTTGGATGCTAGTTTTCCCAGCCTCACTAACTGCTGCCTGTCTGTCAGAAAGCTGGTGATCCACTGACAGATGGAGGTGGGTACAGAGAGCTGTGTCAGTTTATTCTGAAGGGTGTCCGGGATGATGGTGTTGAAAGCGGAGCTGAAGTCCACAAACAAGATCCTTGCATAAGTCCCTGGTTTGTCCAGATGTTGGAGGATGTAGTGCAATCCCATATTGACTGCATCATCCACAGACTTGTTTGCTTACCTGTTTGTAAGCAAACTGCAGGGGGTCCAGCAAGGGACCGGTAATGTCCTTCAAGTAAGCCAACACCAGTCTCTCAAATGACTTCATGACCACAGATGTTAAAGCAACAGGTCTGTAGTCATTAAGTCCTGTGAAACTTTTTGGTTTCTTGGGTACAGAACTCTGTACTCTGTCAATTTTTACATTTTACCTTATTTGTATATTTGTATAGTTGTATTTTATATTTAATCTGTATCTATCTGTATTTATGTTCTACTGTTAGTGTTATCTGTATGCACCAAGGGTCTGAGAGTAACACAATTTCAATTCTCTGTGTGTATGTGCTGTACATGTGGAAGAATTGACAATAAAGCAGACTTGACTTGACTTGACTACACGGATGATGGTGGAACATTTGTAGCAGGAGGGGACTACACACAGCTCCATGGATCTGTTGAAGATCAATGTGAAGATGGATGATAGCTGGACAGCACAGGCTTTGAGGCAGGCTTGAGAGACACCGTCTAGGCCTTTGGCTTTCCTTATCTTCTGCTTTCTGAAGACTTTGCGTACATGATCTTCACAGATCTTAAGTGCAGGCTGAGAAACAGTAGGGGGGAGGGGGGAGGGAGGGTGCTGATGGCTGTGTTGTGAGACAGTCAGAGCGGGTGTGGGGTGTCAGACCAGTCTTTTGCTTTTCAAACCTGCAGTAAACCGCGTTCAGGTCTTCAGCCAGTTGTTGATTGGCCTCAGTGCTGGGGGATGGGGTCTTGTCGCTGGTGATGGCTTTCAGGCCATTCCACACTGATGTAGAGTCGTTGCTTGAGAGCTGTTTTTTTTTTTTACTCTTGGCAAGATGGCACCGCAAATGGCAGACTAACTAAAGCATATGAAAGTCTACGATCGCTTTTTGCGATATAGTGAGCTGCATACGAGATGTGCTTGATGCGCCTACCGGCCGGAACTTCGATACAGCCCCTACAGGCAGAGAAGTGGAAGGGTAAGATGAGTCTTTTAATGTATTAAGCCGAGCTGTGATTGGTTTAGCGAAATTAACAATGAATGATGTGAGATTGGAGTCTTTCCGGTAGAACTTATGCTGGCGCTTTCATTTCTTTGTGCTGTCCAGAAAGAGTGATGATGAAGGTACCGGGAGGGACAGAGAGGGAGTCAAAACCTCCATGTTGAAGTCCATTAGCCAGTCCTCTTTTCCCCCACTCGCAACTCCCTCGTCTGTTGATGTCGTGCGCTCACACCCCTGGTAAAACTCACGATGGAGCTCTACTTCCAGGGTGAGGGTCAGCTCTGTCCTCTTCTTCTCAGGCTCTGTCCGACGCATCACGGCAGGCGGTAGATCTCCGTTGGCAGGGGGCTCCTATGAGTTCTAAAGGGTCGATGGTGGCTATTCGTGCTCTGGGTCTGGCTGTGTCCTGGATCAGAGAAGGACACTCTCCAGACACTGAATGATGGCTTCTTTCCAGTCTAGTCCAGCGGTGTCTGGGAGGTTCACAGGGTGATGGTAATTCACCCCAGTCCAGAACAGAGTCTTCAGGGTCTCATTGTCATTAGGGCAGGTGGCAGGGAGACGACATAAACACTCCGTAAAAGTAAGAAAATCATGGAATGGGAATTTTGCTGCATAGTCCATTTTAGGCCAGGTCATCTGTCACAGGTTGTTGTGAGGAAGACAGAGGAAAACACAGAATAATTTTCCAACACAAAGTTTAATCCAAATAACCAGCAGACAGGCAGGGCAACACACACTACACATAACAGTGACCGGACAAACACTGAGTGAAGAAAAATACTTAAATATACATGGTGATGAACTAAAATGAAAAACAGCTGTGATGACAATGTTGATGTCCATGGTAACAGATGAGTGGTGGGAACTCAAACAAAGTCCATGATAAGTAACACAAACTGAACATAACTGTGACATATACTTGTAGTACGTTAAGGATTTAGCTTTTATTTCAGCTTCTAGGGAATCGATTCTAAAAGATTCGATGTTGATTTCTTCAAGTTGATCTGATTCAAAATATAGAGCTTATACTTTATCAACGGATCGTCCAGCGAGCGTTAAAATCAGTATATCCCAACAATTCTGTTCATATTACTTCGTGGCCAATGACAGAAAACTCATAAAAGCAGAGACTTGGCTTATCTTTACTGCTTAAAATCAATTCAGCGCCAGTTCAGCAAGAAATGGTGATTTGTTTGTTACTTGCGTTCAAGTTGACAGCTGACAACAGGCTTCCCGGATGGCTGCTTGAGGGAATCCCGGGGCTGCGGATTGGCTGCTGACGCGGTCGATGCCTGACGTATTTCTGGGGATGCCCTCCGGCGATTGCTTGGTTTCCTTGTGACGTGACGATGCACTGGAAGTTCTTCTCAGAATCTGTTTGCAAAGACTAGGCTTTGAAAACTTCTGCAGTCACGAAGTTTGATGAAGTTTTGGAGTTCTGGAGGATCACTAGCCTGATGTCCATCCTTTTCCTGTTTGATATAATAGTTCCATACATTGTGTGATCACGAGGTATCGCTCAACTATATGTTGTGAAATAACTTTTTAGTCCTTGATACAAAATATCTCTGTTGTCACCTGATTGGATTAGTTTTTCATCACTCTTCCGATTCTTCTTAGGAGATAATGACAAGGGTTGACAGGAAGTCGACCAAGAATATTGGAGTCATGTGATGGGGTGATTAGTTTAGACCTCATGATGGTTGAGAGGGGAGAGATATTTAGATTCTCCTGGAATATGTCTGTGCAGTAGTTCACGTGGTGAATCCATAGTTTATTTGGGTCTGTTCTCGGACAGAGATCCTACACATTATTAGATATAAAATTATAACCATGCAGCTGTCAGCTACAGTATCGCATCAGACAGTTCACTATAGTTTCCCTGAGAAACAATTCCACTTATTTTCTGCTATAGGGTAGGAAGAATTTTATAACCTTGATAAATCATCTAAACCAACAACATGCATGTTAGACCCTATACCATCTAAGCTCCTAAAAGTGCTGCTTCCAGAAGTCATAGATCCTCTTCTGAATATTATTTATTCAGCATTGTCATTAGGATATGACCCAAAAAACCTCAAACTGGCTGTTATTAAGCCTCTCGTAACCTAGGTGTGCTATTTGATGTTTCAGTACTTGAGCGAGCCCTTATTGCATTATAGTCCTTCACATCCGCTGCAATCTTAAAATTCTGGCTATTTGATAATACCTAGATAGAATATGAAAATCAACTGTGGGTGGCATATCCCTTTTCCTGTTTAGCGCCCAAACTCTGGAACAATCTACCTATCATTGTTTGGGAGACAGACACACTCTGTCAGTTTAAATCTAGACCCATCTCTTTAAACTGGCATACACATAACATACTACATTTCTATCATTCAAATCCATTAAAGGATTGTTAGGCTTCATTAATTAGGTCAACCAGAACTGGGAACACTTCCCATAACACCTGATGTACTTGCTACATCGTAAGAAGACGGTCATCTGTGCTACTATTAGTCTGTTTTATTCTTATTCTAAGGCCAATGTACACTCTAAAAAAACGCTGGGTTGTTTTTTCAACCCAAATGCTGGGTTGAAACCGCTGGGTAAGGACGTTGGGTTGTTTTAACCCACTTTTGGGTTGAAAATTGGTCTTGATCAATAACCCAGCGGTGCTGGGTTGGGACCGCGGACTTGAAAGAGAGCACGCACTTCACGTTAACATCGGACGTATCTTGATGACGCCAGTGTGAGAAGCCGCCATTTTCTCAGCGTCTTCAGATGGAAGTGAGTGCGAGTGAAAGACGGTTTATGGTAAGTAAAGATTAAACGTAAAATCATTATTCATTGTTTGAGTCCGGTAGTATCTTGAGATTTCATGGAAGGCAGAAATATTCTGAAAAGAGCTTATATT